>NC_142115.1:33015833-33177500 GCF_056152115.1 Neolamprologus brichardi
ATGACTAAAGTACTAAAAAAGTGCTAAATTAAATTGTTGCCATTATCTTTATGAAGCTCATTAACGCTGCGGTAGCAAAAGGTGATTCCAGTGATTTTGGATCATGTCCTTTCCTACATTCTCAGCTCAGCTGTCTTCTGTTACACGTGTTTCTCTCCTCTGCCTCTGTTTTTTCATCCAAACCGTTGTTTTTCTCAGAAGCTCGAAGTGATAATCAGGATGCCGAGACTGAAAACGATTCACACAGCCTGTCAGGAGGCTTCACGCCAGCTCTGCTTATACAGAACAAACTGAGCACAGAGGGAGAGTGATATCACAAAGTGGGCTGTGCGGTACTTTGCATCGCGGCTGTGACAGGATTGACTAGCTGTCATATTCAGCTTTCAGGTTTTGGCAGAGGGCAAACAAATTCACACTTGACTATATTAAGAGACACCAAAGGAAATATTTACAGCCACTCTGTCTAAGTGAGTGTAAGTGGTGTTTTCATTCATTTCAGCTTTTGTTTGACATAAGTTTATCTTTTAAAAAGAATTACCAGCTGTGATAACATGGTTGGCTGTGTTATCACCTTTTGATTGTGTGTGTGAGTGAGTGATAGCAAAAGACGCCTACTGCAGTATGAACTGCCTCATTCTTGGAGCCAGAAGTGATCACATCTGAACAGGACGGTGAAGTAACGCCGTGCATCTTGCTTGGTTACATTTAATTGCACTGTATAGACAAAAGGACTGGGCCATCTATGCATTACTACAGAACCTGCTCAGCCATGGAAACCCATGCCATGAAGCTCCTGATGCACAGTCTTTGTACTGATGTTAATGCAAAAGTAGGTTGGAAATCTGCAGTTACTGAGCCAGCCGAGCATCGGTGACACTACGAACCCCAGCGCTAACTTTGCGTGGCCTGCCACTGATAACACATTTGATCATGGATATCTAGAAGGAAGAAATTTTGTGAACTGACTTGTTCCAACTGTGGCATCCCATGGTCAAATTTAGTGAACTCTTTAAAATGACCCGTTGTTTTACAAATGTTTATAAAAGCAGACTGTACGGCTATGTGCCCAACCTTATACACTCGTGAAAGAAAGGAAACCAAAAACATGCGAATTGAAAGATTAAGAGACAGATGAGATACTTCAGATTCAATTATAAGTCAAGAGACACAATGATTTTGTTGATACAGTGTATCTACTAATCAGAGCAAAATAAAAGATGTTTAAAATGTCACCGTCAAAAATTAATCTCAGACTTCTTACGTGGATTGTCTATAGCTGACCCCAGAGCGAGATGTCTGTTTCCATACACATGACATGTAATTTGGGACTTTTAATGATTTCTTTTAACTGTTTTTCCCCCCAGGGTGGAATGATTACACGACATATATCTTTAATAAACCAGGTGTATGTCTGAATTTATTTGAGATTTTCTCTAATCCACACATGCATCCATTCCGAACCCGTTTCGAATTATGTTGAGATCATTGTTCTTCTTGACAATTTAAATAAAGTTGAAAAATTTGGAGGTGGCCTTCCTCCATTATTCCATCTACTTTGTATCAGTATCACTAGCAGAAGAACATGAAGCTACCACCACCATATTCAAAAGCTGGTACACTGTTCTTGTAGTCTATAATGATCACTGATGAGATGTAAATAGCTCTTGGCTTGGTCAAGTTGAAAGACTTTGTAGAAGCTTAAACAAAAATCCAAAGATTTAAATGAATGGATGTGTATATTTGAGCCTGTATGTATTAGGAAAAATTCTAAAACCAATTCAAATTTAGGTACCCAACTAGTATTTTTGTTGTTGTTTTTTAAAGGTTGGTAAAGATGCTGTATAGTAATTTTTTTTTTAAATGTTTATTTATAAGATTTTAAGTTCAAAGTTACATAACGTCACACCAGACAAAGGACATAAGATTCAAAAACAATAACATTTAAGCACAGAAAAAAAAAGAAAAAACAGAAACCAAACACAACAAAAAAAGACCCCAAACAGGAAAACAGGAAAGAAAAGGAAAAAAATCAAAACAAAATAAATAAATAAAAATACACCAGTTAGCCAGTACAAATCAAAAGTTCAAAAGAAACACCATTGTCCAAAAAAGATGTGAGTTTAGACAGGGCAACAGAGAGTTCACCAAGACCAGAAGATGTGGGAAACAAGTCCAGGAAGGAATCAGGGTCCGGCAGAGGTGCAGCTTCACACAAACACAAAGTGCAGTCAAATGGGTTAAAGTTTATGTTAAATTCCCATTAATATGATTGAGAAAAGGGCCCCAGATTTCAACAAACTTAAAATGGGTGTTAGCCAAACGATAACGAACCTCTTCAATATACAAACAAGCAATCATCTCATGTAGCCAAACCCTGAACAATGGAGGAGATGGTGATTTCCAGGCTCTAAGAATAAGTCTTTTAGCTACAATCATGCCAAACATTAAGGCTTTCTGAAGAGGACGTCTGAGCGCCAATGAGGTTAGGGAGCAGCCTAGCACTGCAAGTACACCATCCAGGTCTAATTTTAAGTCATAAATCTGGTTATACATATTAGCTGTATAGTAATTTGACCACAACTGTATTTGCATTAAAATGCCCCCAAAGGCAAAAACAAACACAGTAAAACATTCCTGATGATTCCTTAATGAGCTTAATTAGTGGAGATGCGACCTACCTGTAGTTAGTTGTTTCAGCATTCAGTGGTCTCTTCATGTAGCCACACCCTTAATCATGCAAAACTCTAAACCTTGATGACAATTTTACTGGACATGCTAGTGTGATGGAAACTTGGGCACTTTAACATGGATTGATGTTATTTTGGAGGCAGTATGTAGCGGTGATTTGTGGTTGTCACTCAGCGGTGTCACGTCAAGTTTGGCTGCAGTAAAACCAGTGGAACCACTGCTTTGATTTCCCTCGGAGCTCTTCTCTCAGCTTGAGAATAATGCAGGTAAACCTGCATGCTTAACCTTCCCACTATCAATTTGCCTGAAGAGTAATGGTTCATCCAGTTTTCCAGCTTCACCTCCACCTCTAGAAATTTCACCCCGACTCCAGAATAATGTGTCTGCATCTGTTTTCCTTGCTCACGCTAACCTCTCGCTCTCACATGACTCTAGAATAATGTAGATGTATTTCTTTTCACACTCCCCGCCTCGACCCCCGTCGCTATCAATCTGGCCTTAGAATAATGTAGGCACATCTGTTGTGCTCACCCTCCTAACCCCTCAATTTCCCCACCACTTCAGGATAATGTAGGTGCATCTATTATCTGCGCTCACACCAGCGCTGCTGTCTACGACCCGTTTTCAGAATAATGTAACTGCGTTTACAAAGAACGGGCCTCCCCTCCTAACCTCGCATGTTATCTAACAGGGTTAGGAAATAAATAAAAGGCCGTGTATGTAAACCTACAAGTGCAACTTTAAAACTGTGCAGGGGAATTTATTTTTTCAGCTAATCAGCTGCACTAAATCGTCACAGCGTCGCAGGTTTCCATATTCTCTCCTGTGCCAACTCCAGCTGCCCCCCCAGGGACAACCACACAGACGAGGTGCAAGGAGGGAAGAGAATGGAACAAAAAGCACTCAGAAGCAGATAAGAGTGTTGTTGCGGCCTCACCCCCGCCTTTTATTTATCATATCTCCAAATAGCGGTGTAGCTGTTGTGCTGTGGTCAGGATACAGTGACCTTAGTTGATCAACTACCCCCCTCAGCAGCCTGATAAGAGGGCTAATATAACAGCGAGCTTGTGGGGAAGGCTGTACTGTAATTATTTCTGCGCTGTCAGAGGGGGAACGGACCGAGGCCCTCGTGCCGATTCAAATCTGAGGGGAAACTAAAAAAGAAGCGGAGGAGGTGGTGGAAGTAAGGAAGGGCCACAACAACAACACCAGCGAGACAAATATCAGCCAGGCGCCGCGACACGCTTGAAATTGGACCAGTTTGTCATGCACAGAACTGCCACACACACACACACACACACACACACACACACACACACACACACACACACACACACACACACACACACACACACACACACATCTGTGAGACCATATAGGACTTAATTCAAACTTTACTGGTAACACAGAAAACACTCACAGTTAGATGTGGGAGAAATGTAGAATTTCAGTCCTCACTTGGATGTTGAAAGCACAGATATAGCCTACTTTATACAAACTCTTTGATTCACATGGGTCCAGACCCACATGGGGCTAAGAAACTATGTTTCAGCGAAAAAAATAAATTATTTAAAAAAAATGGCAATTGAGCGGTTGTTGGATTTGTATATATGGATATTTCCAACTTGGAAAGTTTATATTTGTCAACTAAATATTATTTACTCTTTTACTTTTCACATATTCTTTAACTCTTTAAGACCTACCATAGAACCAAGTCCACCAGAGCTTATATTATATTTTTACATGCTGTGGAGCCATTTTTGGGAGCATTTCAAGTTGCTATACATCAATACAACCATTATAGCCCAGATTCTAATAATATGTATGCATTAAGTGCATAGTAATTACATAAATTGCAAAAAAGTCCAATAAACTACAAAAAAATTGAAAATCGTTTTTGTTTTTTTTTAACATATATTTCTAGTTAGAGAAATTTAAGAGGCTTATCCCTCAAAACTGTAAATACAAAAAAGTTGCACAAAATAGTTTCCTACCACAGGAAATTTATTTTGAGTGTCTTCATAGTTTTATTTTTGAAATACACCAATTTTTATATCCTGCAGGAAAAAAAATATATTATACTGCAAATTTGCAAAAAAGCAGCATATGCATCAAAATAAACTATTTCCAGCAGTGCAATATGAGTCCTAATCATCCCAGAAACCACACAGGAAGTCATAAAGTCAAAGATAACTTTTAAAAACACCAGTATAGGCTCATGAGGCCCTGATGGTAAAAAAACCTACATATCCGCAAAAATGACATCACTTCCTGTTTCGGGCAAGTAATGGCGGACATGCGAAAGTTTGCGCTGACATCTATTCCAACTAGGAAGTGTTATGAACAGCTGATCGGATCGGCAAAGCGTGTTTCTGGAATATTATGTTTTTGTTGCTGCAAGTGCTTTTTAAGCAGTTTTTTGCAAAGCTTTATGTGGAAGGAAACTGTGACCGAGGACAAGCTGATGGCATAAGATGTAAGTACAACTCCTCCGGTTTCATATGCAAAAAAAATTATTGCGCTAGCTTACGTGGTTGCAGTGCTACCGGGATTTAAAAATAGTTACGCAAAACAGAGCGCTGCTCCCACAGGCTTTAAAGGGTTAAGGATATGTTCAATCGATTAGAATCTATTATGTTGAAACAAAAGAAAGTAGTTGTGCTTTCTCTCGAAGTGCCACCCTCTGTGAGGCTCAACGCTTAAGTCGTACCTCAGAATAGTCTCCCGAGGTTACTTTGGAGTCATCCAGCTGGTCTTAAAACTAAGAGGCAGCATATTTTAAAGAAGAAAGCACTAAAGACACTGAATGGATTTCTGTATTCCCATGAGACAATTGACTAATTTCACTTCCTGTTGCAGTGGCACTTTATCTGACTAAGGTCTCTTAAAATCACAAAAATTCAAGTTAAATTTCTGATATAAATCTTTTGTAAGGACTTGTGGCCTTGCAACTGAGGTCCAGCAGTGTGGTGTTGCTCACAGATAGAAAGAGGTATTTGGGATTTTGAAAATAAAAGTAACTTATAGGGTACTACAGTAGTACGTGGCTGGTCTCTGGTCACATACATAAACACTGTCTTGGCCCCTGTATTCAAGATGGCAAGAGAAACATGGCGGCTTGTACAAACTGGAACCTGCTTTGATGTATTTTTAAAGGACTGATTCCAAGTTTATGTGAATGCATCACTGACCTGGAAGATCGATGAGTAAAGCTATTTTTTTTTTCCCAGATTTTTATCCAAATGACTCAATCAAGTAGGCATACTGTATGTCCCAATGAGTTTTGGGTTTAAAATCAGCTTTATTATATGGCAGAAAAAGATATTTTAGAAATCACCAACTGTCAAACTCTGAACTCGCCTGTGTAAATTCTACTTAAAAATTATTGTGAGCTTGATGTCTCATAATATGTGGTGTTACTGGACCTCTCAACTGTGTTTGTGGTATTGTCGACTGTTTTCAAAGAATAACAATAATTAAAAGAATTAAGTTTGTGCTCTAGTTTTGGCTGATGGAGCCTCTTACTTAACACTCATTACGAGTCATGTGTCTGTGCTTTGCACCTGTGTACTTTATGGGTGTAGCGGCCTAATCAAGCCTACTAACATTAGCCTCTCATCAAAATATGGTAACTTCTGGCGGGAGAAAACAGGATGGTAATGACCACAAGGTTAAGGTGTGCTTGTAAAACCTACACATCAGAGGGGGGTGGTACCCTAGCTCCTTGCATCTTTTAAATATAGTCTATGGAAATTCTCAATTATTCAAGTGCAGGTGGAGATGGAAAAAATAGGAAAATGCTGGAATCTCTTTGCATTCTTGCTCTTTTATTTGTTTTTTTCCCTTATGTTTTTTATTCTCTTGACAACAGTCTTGCATGTATATCTGTCTCTCTCTGAGCACTCTCTGTATTCACACACTCGTTGTGCGTTTGTCGATCAGCTGATGGTAAGTGCTTCAAGACTTTGACAACATTTCTCTGCTCTTTGTCCTATTCCATCTGTCATATATAATTTAACTTGACACTTAAAACCCGATCAGAACTAACAATAATCAGACATTTCAATAAAAATGTAATTAGTGTTTTTTCTAGCTCCAGGGTGAATTATGAACAAATTTCTCAACCTGAAACTCAGCCAAGTTTATTTGACCTTGAAAACAACAAGCCCAAAGCCACTTTGTAGAGACTACAGCATGTAATTGTTAACAAACCAAAAAAAGAGTGTCAATTGTGGCTTTTATTGTGAAGCTGGGAGGATGTATGGGCTAGCGTCGCCCAGTGATAGATGACACGATACCCAGCTTTCCTGATTTCGCAAATTTCTATGAAATGTGTCCTGAGTTCATGAAGGCGAGCAGATAAGAGACTGGAAGAGGTTCGCCGGCCAATAGAATTCATCCATTTCTGCCTCTTATCTGCTGATAGTGGAGGACCCTCTCTCCCCTCCTTTGCACTCCTTCCCTCCTCTCCTTTCCTTTGCTTCTTCATCACTTTCCTTTTCCGTTAGTCTCCTTTTTACTTCTTTCTTTGCTCTTCTTTCATCTTCTATTTTTTGTCTTTTCTCTTCATTTCCTCTGTCTTGTCACAGATCGGTTCTTGTTCTCATCTTCCTTTCTCTTTTCTTGTTCTTCTTTGTCTTACTTCGCACTTATATTCCACCTTAAATAAAGGTGACAGCACCAGCACAAACTTTAATTGCACATATTCACACAACTGCTAGATGTTGCTTACCTTTAAAAGTCACCAGACACATAATCAGATGGTTGCAGAGGCAACTTATTAGAAACAGAATCATCTTTATTTGGCACACAAACAAGGGATTTGACTTTGCTTCACTTCGGTCTCTGCATAAAAAAAAATCTTAATTAATAAAAAAATTAGCAGCATAAACTGAAACATCGCTAAAGTTTTAAAGGCTTTTAACTTGTTGTTCAAATCAGTTTCATACAAGTCCAGACATAAGAAAGGATTACCAGAGGAAATTCAAAAGAGTGAGCTAAATACAAATATGCATCCCTTGCTGGTACATAATACACTAATACCAGAGTGCACCACTCATCTAAACAATGCTGCAGACCAAGTGCCCGCCTGCAGCAAGATAATGCATCTCAGCCACACCACACAAACTTATCTGCAAAAAGAAAATCTAAAATAAGTTACCAAATATATGTGGTTGAGTGTTCATAGCAAAGTCTGTCTGTGGAAACAACTCCACTGATAGTGGGCAGAGTTTGGACACAGTTTTAAACTTTTATCCTAAATTTTTCATTATAGAAAGAAATGTGTTGGACAGCAACTAGGAGTGGGGGAAACAATCGATACTGTGTAGTATGGTGATATTTTGTTTGCTAATAATGTATCGATACAGGGACAGCAGAAATCGATATTTTGTTACAAAAAAGGTTTTTTGCTCTGACTTCAGAGCATGTTGATCCTTTTTCTGAGCAAGAATCCTGACATTCCTTCACTGTCCAAATGTGTTTAACTTTTTTTTGGCAGCAATAAACATGACAGTTTACTTATTTTAATTTAAGACATGTTTTATTTTAATTAAGTTTAAAACTTTTTTATTTAATGTAAAATTATATTTTGTTTTAATTTACTTTCAAATTCTTCAGTTGCTGAATGGGCTGCATAGTTTTCATAAACTGCATAGTGCAGAATAGCTATAATTGTACCAGATGGTTGCATTCAGTTAAGTTGGACTAGACTGTAATACAAACCGTTCAGTTTGTTAACAATAAAACTGAAATGAGAGAAAGACTGAGTGTGAGACTTTGTTATTAGATAAAATGAATATTGATAAAGTTTACCTTTATGTACAGAATCTGAATATCGCAAAATATTTTAAAAAATTGCAATAATATCGTGCGTTAAGTATTGTGATAATATCGTATCGTGGGATGTATGGTGATTCCATACCATAGCAGGTGATCGTGGCTCAAGAGTTGGGAGTTCGCCTTGTAATCGGAAGGTTGCCGGTTCGAGCCCCAGCTTGGACAGTCTCGGTCGTTGTGTCCTTGGGTAAGACACTTCACCTGTTGCCGCCTACTGGTGGTGGTCAGAGGGCCCGGTGGCACCAGTGTCCGGCAGCCTCGCCTCTGTCAGTGTGCCCCAGGGTGGCTGTGGTTACATTGTAGCTTACCATCACCAGTGTGTGAATGTGTGTGTGAATGAGTGGATGACTGGATATGTAAAGCGCTTTGGGGTCCTTAGGGACTAGTAAAGCGCTATATAAATACAGGCCATTTACCATTTCCCACCTCTAACAGCAACTGTGTGTTTTCTAACTTCACACATAACCAGAAAAACTGCACTACAAAACAAAAATGTAGAGTACAGCCACAGCAGTGGTAGCTAACTGCTGCATTTCTTCAGTGTGTTTGGCAGACCTCACCCCTGATTCACTCTTTGTGTTTTACTGAAAAACAGGTTCCAACTGTTTGTCTCCAAAAACCTCAGAGACTCAGAGCTTCCGGTAAAACTGCCAGCGCTGCCGTTCGGCAGTCTGAGGCACTAGATCTTCTTTAAGACACTTCAACTCTTTTTTTCTCTCTTTCTGTTTTTTTTGGGTCCCTTAAAACAACATTGATTGTTTCCCGCAATGACTTTCTGTCGCTGTGGTAATGATTATGCAGATGTGGCACAACCTTTCCGTTTGACGGGCGGTTCCCACGGGGAGAGGCGGTGACACCGCAGTTGTTGCCACGCCGACAGGCATCCGACACGATCCCTCCCCTCCTCCTTGTCTGCTCCACCCGACCCTCCTTGTGCTTAGTCTGGCCTTCTGGATGCTGAAGAAGGTGATGGAGGAGTGGGATGCTCTGCTTGCTCTGCTGGAGCTGCTCGCATATAACTGTGAAACATGTTTCCTGAAATGCTCTGTAACAACATAATGTCACAATCAAAATTACAAAAAAACTAACCAAACCTATTCAGTGCATTTTTAATTCTAATATTGTATCTAGTCTGTCATAATTGTCTTATTTTGTATTTTTTGTAGTTTGCAATTTAAATCGTAAACCTTAAAAAAATGTCAGAGTAGGAGGGAATAAAACACGTGCCCGTGAGCATGGCATAGATCACTGTTCTAGCAAATGCTTAATGCACTCCACGGTGTGTGATGATATGCTTGAAGATAAAATGTCATAATATAAGTTAAACGTAAAGTCCCCTTTGGGTTTAAATCACTTAAATCAGTTAAACATACAGTGACATTTTAACAAAATGACTAACTCAATTGCCCAGTATTACAGAATATTTTTAATGCTCTTAATTCATTGCATTGTTATGTGTTGGCATCAGGTAGTTTTTTGAAAATCACTGTGTGAAAATATATTCCGGCAACTATTAATTCATTACATTTTTAAATTCTACAAACTATAAAATTATCAACAAGATTTTCTATAAAGGAATTTAAAGAATATTTGGATGTATTCCACATTCAGTTCAGTTCAATTCAGTTTTATTAATACAGCGCCAAATCAAAACAACAGTCACTTCATGGTGGTTTATATTGTAAGGCAGACCCTACAATAATAGATACAGAGAAAAACCCAACAATCATATGACCCCCTATGAGCGAGCACTTTGGCAACAGTGGGAAGGAAAAACTTCCTTTTAACAGGAAGAAACTTCCAGCAGAACCAGGCTCAGGGAGGGGCGGCCATCTGCTGTGACCGGTTGAGGAGAGAGAAGGAAGACGGGATAAAGACATGCTGTGGAAGAGAGACAGAGATTAATAACAGATATGATTCAACGCAGAGAGGTCTGTTAACACATAGTGGGTGAGAGAAGAAAAACTCAATGCATCATTGGAATCCCCCGGCAGCCTACACCTATTGCAGCATAACTAAGGGAGGATTCAGGGTCACCTGGTCCAGCCCTAACTATATGCTTTAGCAAAAAGGAAAGTTTTAAGCCTAATCTTAAAAGTAGAGATAGTGTCTGTCTCCCGAATCCAAACTGGAAGCTGGTTCCACAGAAGAGGGGCCTGAAAACTGAAGGCTCTCCCTCCCATTCTACTTTTAAATACTCTAGGAACAACAAGTAGGCGAAAGCGAAGTGCTCTAATAGGGTGATATGGTGCTACAAGGTCATTAAGATAAGATGGGGCCTGATTATTTAAGACCTTGTATGTGAGGAGCAGGATTTTGAATTCAATTCTGGATTTAACAGGAAGCCAATGAAGGGAAGCCAAAACAGGAGAAATCTGCTCTCTCTTTCTAGTCCCTGTCAGTACTCTTGCTGCAGCATTTTGGATTAGCTGAAGGCTTTTCAGGGAGTTTTTAGGACATCCTGATAATAATGAATTGCAGTCGTCCAGCCTGCAAGTAATAAATGCATGAACTAGACAGGATATTTCTCATTTTAGAGATGTTGCGCAAATGGAAGAAAGCAATCTTACGTATTTGTTTAATATGTGCATTGAAGACATATCCTGGTCAAAAATGTAATGGTATCAATCTTCAAAGTTTAAAACTTCAATTTCTCTGTATTTCTCATGATTGGATATTTTCAGTATATTTTAGGCTTTCGTGTTCAAATGTTTGTAAATTCTTTATTATACGGACAGTAAGGATAGATATTCTCTAAAAGTCCGTGTTAAATATATATGATTTTTATTCTACGTTTTCCAAAAAGAAAAACCTCCTAGCAATTGCAGATTCTAAAGATTAAATAGGAAAAATTAGAATTTTTAAATTTAACTTCACATGTCGTGAACGCAGTATTTCAAACTAAGCAATATTTATCAGGCAGATATGTTAACATTTTAAGTGTGTTGTATTCTTAAATAGAAACGATTAATCTCTTTTTAGCTTCTTTTCCTTGAGGTGTTGCTTTCAAACATGCGTGACATGTCATAAAAACACATCTGCTAAATGAAACATTTTGACATAGTAGATGTAATTGGACTGTGACAGAGTAAAACCTCCTCTTATGTCTCCTGGCTGCTCTTCTCTCCTCCAATGACAACCCTGCACTGATTTATTCTCTCTGATGATTGGCCGTCTGCCGTCACCTTGACAGCAAGCCTTCTTCATTATAACTCCACTTTTCCTCTCCTCTTCTTCAAATCATTTTTCCTTTCATATTAAGTTTTTTTTCCCCTCCCTGTGCTCTGCCAGTGGATTTTATTTGACAGGAAATATTCCAGGCGATGCGGTGCGGTTGTAGATCTCGGGCCGTGGCAGAACGTATCGACCGGGCTGATTTGCATACATAAATCTATTGGCTATCTGACACTTGCCAATATTCTGGGCAGCGGGGAGCAGTGGTGCTGAGTCGGCCAGGTCACATTATCATTGGTGATGGAGCTTTGATGAAGTGTGACAGCGCTGCATAGCTGCTGACTGACTGGCTGAGAGACTGCACTGTAAAAAAATTCATGTTAGCTTTAACAGCAGCTTAGTGCTTTTTAACAATGAGTCTGTCAGACTATATTTACATATTTTTATTCAACACCTTGAACAACTCTAGGGTATATTTCCCTGAGCAGCCCCAGGTTATTTTAATTTGTTAAGTTAAAAAGTTAATATGCGTGTGATAAAATAATTTTGTTAACTGAAATAATACGAAAACTAGAAAATGACACAGTAAAAAAATATTTGAAATGAGCAAACCCACTTTGGATACATAACTGTAACTACACTAAACAAACAAACAAATTAAAACTCAAAATAAAATGAAAATCAAAACTAATTAGAAAATTATAGTAACTGTGACTTTGTAAATTGTGAACGGTTATGTAGGAGTTTAGGAGTTAGAAAATTAGTGGCATCATTATTTTTGGATTTAGACTGAAATTTTGAAACATTTGGAAGCTTTTTACATAAGACTTGAAATTAGCATCAGACATCATAAAATCAAGGCCCAGGTAATTAATTAAGATTATTATCTTAATTAACCCTTTAAGACCTACCATAGAACCAAGTCCGCCAGAGCTTATATTATATTTTTACATGTTGTAGTGCCATTTTTGGGAGCATTTCAAGTTGCTATACATCAATACAACCATTACAGCCTAGATTTTAATAATATGTATGCATTAAGTGCATAGTGATTACATAAATTGCAAAAAAGTGCAATAAACTACAAAAAAATTGAAAATCGTTTTTGTTTTTTTAACATATATTTCTAGTTAGAGAAATTTAAGAGGCTTATCCCTCAAAACTGTAAATACAAAAAAGTTGCACAAAATAGTTTCCCACCACAGGAAATTTATTTTGAGTGTCTTCATAATTTTATTTTTGAAATACACCAATTTTTATACACTGCAGGAAAAACGAAAATAAATATTATAGTGCAAATTTGCAAAAAAGCAGCATATGCATCAAAATAAACTATTTCCAGCAGTGCAATTTGAGTCCTAAGCATCCCAGAAACGACACAGAAAGTCATAAAGTCAAACATAACTTTTAAAAACACCAGTATAGGCTCATTGAGGCCCAGACGGTAAAAAACTGCATTTCCGCGAAAATGACGTCACTTCCGGTTTCGGGCAGGTCATGGCGGACATGCGATACTTCGCGCTGACGTCTAATCCAATGTAGGAAGTGTTACAAACAGCTGATCGGATCAGCAAAGCGTGTTTCTGGAATATTATGTTTTTGTTGCTGCAAGTGCTTTTTATGCAGTTTTTGCAAAGCTATATGTGGAAGGAAACTGTGACCTAGGACAAGCTGATGGCATAAGATGTAAGTACAACTCCTCAGGTTTCATATGCAAAAAAAATTATTGCGCTAGCTCACGTGGTTGCAGAGCTACAGGGATTTAAAAATAGTTACGCAAAACAGAGCGTGCCCGCTCTGACCGGTTTTAAAGGGTTAAGAGATCTTTCAGCAGTTGTACAGTAAGTGTGACTCTCTGTAGAGATACACTTAGTTTAGTTAAATTCATTTCAAATCAATTTATATGGTTCCACCTAATAACAATAGTCACCTCAAGGTACTTTATGTTCTAAGGCAGTGGTTCCCAAACTTTTTTTGCTGGGCCCCCCTTGTTTTACAAGAAAAATGTTCGCGCCCCCCCTCGCGCGCGCGCGCACGCACGCAAGAACACATCCCCCAACCACACACACCCATATTTTGCTCCATTGCGGTTTATTTCACACCTCAAACATTTAGTAAACAATTAAGCATATACAAGTAATATGCAGGTAGCAAGAAAATAAACTAATAAAGTCTTTTATGCTACGTCGGCACCTACACGGGTATTTTTAAAAACGCAGCTGTTTCGTCCACACATAAACAGCGTTTCGAATCACCGAGAATGGAGATTTTTTAAAACTCCTTTTTTGCATTTATGTGTGGACGAGGAATACAGAGTTCGTCATGCAACGTCAAAGGTATGTGCCTTTTTTCACGTCACGCTGTGCGCCACGTTATTGTTTACATGAGATGAATTGCAGAATGGCAGATAGAGACGAAATACTGTTAATCTGACTATCTGCAGGTTTTACACGCTTACATATACATGCAGTTACTGTCCCTCCATTTAGAAAGGCAGAGGCATCACGGTGTAATTATTTTACATGTAGTTGTTTTTTTTTCCTGTGTAATAATATTCAACATTGCTATCAATACATTTTTCAAAAAATCCCTCTGCAAAATGGGTTCAAAAACATAAACAACTGTTGGATGCTGTTTGTCCGTGATTTGAACCGGGGGAACAAATCGTGGCAGGATCAGCCTGATATTATTTGTATCCCACTGTAACTTTACTGTATAAAGAACTAACATCTCCAAAATGTCAGGAGTAGTTAGTCATTACAACAAGTGTTTGTGAACTACAAATCAAGAATGTGGGATCCTGTTTGTCCGTGATTTAAACAGCCCAGCGCTGCTCCCGACAAAGGGAAAACCAATCCTGCAGGGAGACCTACCTCGGTACTTGTGCAGGTGAAATCAAAGGGAAGATGTGCTTCACCATATTTTCTAGTCTTTGGCTTAGAATGAAGTTGGTTTGGAAACATATTCAGCTATGCTTCATCTCCTGCTTTGCGTTTGTGTGGGCGCCCCGTGCTAGCAGTGTCCAAGCGTTGTTTTTTTTTTGTTTTTTTTTTCCCTTTTCATGCCGCGCCCCCCCTGCAATGGCTCTGCGCCCCCCCCCTAGGGGGCGGGCCCCACACTTTGGGAACGTCTGTTCTAAGGTAAAGACCCAAGAAAGAAACCCCAATGATCACATGACTCCCTACAATCAAGCAAAAGTGGGGAGGAAAAACTCCCTTTTAAGAAAATAAAACTCAGAACTAAGTTTAGGGAGGTGACTGGTTTGACTGGTTGGGGGTGAAGGGAAACAGAAGAGAGCAGCTTCTGTTTGCAGCTATAGTAGCTGTCCCCTGCTGGCCATTAGAAGGAATGCAGCTTCAAGGTTTTTCTCCATTGGCTGAACATTTTAGACCCAGAAGCCACACCCATCTTTTCTTTACAGTCTATAGGCAATGTTCACTCTTACAGCTTTACACAGTGGGCTTTTGAGTGGGATCAGCAGTAGGAATGACACTTTCTTAGTATTTTAAAATGCAAAACACTAGTTTTAAGTTGGTTTCCCACCTATCATGGTCTAACATACCTGACGTTTGTTAGATCAGGTTTGGTTAAAACATATATTACTCAATTGTCATTTTTATTTAGTTGCACTGTCCAGTACATAAGGAATCCATTGCACCCCGTTGCAGTTGGTGATACTGACTGGGTAATTGTCAACTTTTACTTGGACCTTTAAACAAATAAACATAATTAATGCATTTAATTGATAAATGTCCAACTGTCCTTTTGAATAACTTCCTGTCTGGACTTTCATCACTTTTTGTTCTGGATCTTAAGTGTCCTCTTTTTAAATCAGTGATCAATAAAATTTGGAAAACGTTTTATATTTTTAACTGGCAGACGCTGTTGTGTTACTGTTTCGGGCAGGGAGCCCAGAAGCACCATCCTGTCTCGGACAAATTGGACTGTCTACGCAAGAAAAAACACACGTCTTCAGCTTACACAGTGCTGCAAACAGTATTAAGTGTAAGCACATCTGTCTGCTCATATATCAAAAGCAGAAATAGATGACAAAGCTGGGACTTTGTTGTCATCCATGAATGTCTTGGGTTGCTGATTATTATCAGGCAATAATCTGCATTTTCAAGTTCAAAAAGATGATGTTCAACAAAGAACTGAAAACACTGGCATACGTGACCAAACGAATGTGGTCAGCACTGCACGCCTAATCTGAAGCCTTCAGGAAGTGCTACAACACCCATTCAAGAGACTCTCTGGGGTTGAAATCATCTTCTTAAAACTTGTTGAAACATGGTTTATTTAGTTAATTTAGTGGAAATCTGGGCTTTGAGATTAATCACCAAACACAGCAGTCATTTCAAAACTTTAAACATCTGTAAACTCATTAAAAATTATGAATAGTATGTCAGAATTTCCAAATTTTGACTTTGTGTGCAATATGTGAGGAGGTTTATACGTTTAGGCATCATGTTCTTTATATTAGTGTCTGTGTCTCTTTCTTTGCATATGTGCACACACACACACAGTGTGTGTGTGTGTGTGTGTGTGTGTGTGTGTGTGTGTGTTTGTGTGAGCGACAACTGGAGTAGCATCTAGTTTCTTTGTTTCTGTCGAAGGAAAAGGTCAAAGCGGCAGAGAGAATTAATTGAAGAGTGAGAGAGCACAGCTGGCTCTGTCAGTCCAGCCATTCCTGTGCGTGCGTGTGCGTGTGTGTGTCTCTGTATACGGGGTTTTCATATGCTGTTCTGTTTTGTGCATTTTTGTTCTCTTTTTTTTTCTTATTGGTTCATGAGCGCTACATCCGATTATCAAATTTCAGAATTAATTAACTGTTTGTTTGTTTTTTCATTTACTTCAGCTACCTATACTGCACCTGTCTATAAATGCAGGTACTCACTTCACACTGAAGCACTCTTTCATCTGAAGGGATACCCTCTCACCATATTTGTTATAGTTTTGTACCAATCTTGGCTCTGGAAGCACATGACAACCCTATGTCATATCTTTTATTTCCACTTGTAAAAATGCTATATAAGATAAATAGTATGAATACTGACATATGTGTACTGAAAAGTGCCATTACTAACAAAGCATATATATAATCCTGCACAAAACCCACTGTGCGAGTTAACAGATTTATCAGCATCATGGGTCCATCGGACGATCATTGTGGTTTTTCTATTCCATTAAATGTGTTTCCCACATCCTTTTTCATGGTGTGTATTCTTTCAGCTGCATCCCAGGTGGTGTTAAACAGCCTGAGAAGAAGTAAAGAACAAAAAGCTTATTTCCAAAAGTGATATTGGCTCAATAAAAATCGACTTAGGTGCCCTGTTTTGTGATTATTTTAAGGCTTAAAGAACAATAACATTACTTATAATTACTCGAAGCCAACAGGAATAATTTTGCTTCAAAGAATCTGTACTTCTTATTCATGTTAATCAAGGAAAGACAAAATCCTTTAGACTTTGTTAATGCCTCTCTTCCTCTGCTCTTTGTGATTTCCTCCAGCTCATCCTGGAGCCAGTTCTAGAAAAACTGGTGTAACATTTTCCCTCAGGGTCTCTTATCGTTTGGCTTTGCCTGGTAGACTACCAACAGCAGGTGCTTAAACCACCTCAAACACTCAGTACACACAATACCTACATTTTTATTAATTGCCTTTATTTCAGATAACACCAAAAGTGTAACGCTTACTCAGACTCTGCTGCTGTCATCTGCATCTTTCAGTGTTGCTAAAGTAAAATAGCGCTTCCTTTCCAACTTTCAGACATATGTGTGTTGTACTTTTTTCTTTTGCAGTATTTTCTGTCTACTAGCATGCTTGCGCTTATATGTGTGTGCGCTCTTGACTGTATGTATACATCTGAGCGTGTTTGTGTGTGTGCTCCCTCATTACCTGGCACTGCTCCCGGTGTTCTCGTTGTGGGGACGCACTGTGACAACCTGCTACTTTCGTATGCAGGAGACCAGCACTGATGACGGGGTCGAGTTAATAGCTCTTCTGTGGCAAAGCTCTGATCCTTCAACGCCCCCGCACGCATCCCCGCCACAACTCCCCCTCCGCACCGTGATACAAACACCGAGTGGCACAATTTAATGAAGTTCTGTTCTTTAAAGCAAGTGGTGGTTTGCAGGGATGGAGGGATGGAAGGGAGGTATGAGAAGCCCTCTGGTCCTTCAGCTCATCTGTTTCTTTGAATAGTTTCCACGAATCAATCGATGCGCCGGTTTTCTCCTGGCCTTTCAGTGCTGTCACCCGTCATTGAGGGATGCAAATTCATGTCAGAAACTGGCCTGACACTTTTCCTGTCGGGCCCCGCCACTTGAAAACGCCGCAGCTCAGCAATAAACGGGGTGAAGGCCTCATTTCTCAGAAGGCCGACAGAGAGAGAGATGGAGAGGGAGACCTTTTCCATCAAAGTTTTCTCCCTCCGTCCTGACAAGATGAGGATGTGAAAGGACACTTGGTAAAGTTCATCTCTTTCTACACAGAGAAGCACCAAAGTCAGAAAAAAGATTTAAGTTCTGACTGTTAAGATGGTGAAAGGAGAAATAAACCAACTTCACGAACAATATAAAACACCGCTAACAAAAGTCACACAGAAAACTACATATGCAAGTACTGCCACAAAAGCGTGTGCTCTTACATTTTCCCCAGGTTCATATTTACCTCACGAGAAAAATGTGTGTCAAGCCAAGAAAATGACACTGATCACCCGAACCTAAAGACGCAGGTAATGTTTGACACGGCAAATAAATGTTAATTGAATTTATTTAGTCAAGTTACTCTAGAGCCACAACATTTTACAATCAATTCAAAAAGCAAAGGATCAGATCGGCTGCCTGTAAGCCTCACTTTCACTATGCTGCCATAAAAACAGGAACAGGAAACCGTTTTTCTTTTTCACCAGGTAGGTGAAGTGGAGCCAAAGAACTTGAGTAACTAAGTAAATTTACCAATCACAAAAATGGCCAGCAGGGGGCAACACTTCTGACTACAAAAAGACGTCTGATTAGTTAGAAGTCTGCAGTGTTGGGAAGGTTACTTTTAAAATGTAGTCCATTACAGAATACAGAATACATGCCCCAAAATGTATTCTGTAACGTATTCCGTTACGTTACTCAATGAGAGTAACGTATTCTGAATACTTTGGATTACTTAATATATTTTCATGCTGTTTACAACTACATGAATGTACTATTGCTGTGATTTATTACTGTTACTGAAGGTCCGCGGCTCCGAACCGTAGTAAAGGGACCTCTGGCTAATACGGCGGGTTCTGTGTCGGGCTCATAGCCGAAAACTAGCTTTACTTTGTTGTCTGGGTCAACTTTGCTAGCGAGAGACAGAGAGAGGCGTTGAAAGGCTGCTCCAACAGAACTTATTGTTTTTGGAGGAAAACACGAACACGGTGTACAGTCGAGTCTTAATAGCTTACTTACAACTGGGCTCGTCAGGCTCTCTTCTTGGCTGCAGTGGTTATTATTATATTTACATGCTTCCAGCTCCCGTTTTTGCTCAATGACAGCTCGTACTTTTCCTGTTTCTCCCTCCCTCGCTCACAGACACATAACGTGTATGGCAGTCCATTCTCCCTGCAGCACGGACTACACTGCCCATGATGCTACATTCTTTAGAGCTATACCTGTAGCATTCTGCCTATTAGCTTAGCACAACAACAACAAAAAGGCCTCTCTCACCCAGGAAACACAGAGAGAGAGCGTCGCCCTGTAACCATGGCAACCGTACCGCTGCCGCCTGGAACAACAGAACGTAGCTGTCAAACAAAACCCAAACAGTCCTGACCCGTCACAATATGAAACAGGGAAATACCGCCGTGTAATCCATTTATTTCAACAAAGTAACTGTATTCTAAATACCACCTTTTTAAACGGTAACTGTAACGGAATACAGTTACTCATATTTTGTATTTTAAATACGTAATGGCGGTACATGTATTCCGTTACTCCCCAACACTGGAAGTCTGTGGAAGGATACTCACTTTATCTGTGGCCTCAGTGAATACTTTGCTGATTAATTCATGGTACGAACTGTTACTTTCAAGTTGAATGAAGTTGAAGAATCATTAAAAGGCAGCGTGTCCTTTATAGTACTCCAACTTGAATGACAAGTTGAAACGGTACCGGCACCCAATGTCCTTTGGTTTCTCTGTCCGTGGTATGTATGGTTTCAAAAAGATGATGAGCCCCCCCCCCCAAAAAAAAACGACAAACAAGACAAACAGAGGCTACGTCCATCTTTTGTATACAGTCTACAATGTGGGTACATTGTGGCTGTTGTTTTGTTAGAGCGAGCAGCAGGCAGGACACGTAACACTAGTATAATTACCTTTCCTGTCCTCAAATAAGCCCGTCTGCTCATGTTCAGGTTGTACTAGAAAGGTTAAAGGCTGTCAAAAATCAGACCCAAGAGAATCAGAACTAAGCATGATCACAGATGATCTTTGTTTGCCAGTAACTACTTTTAATTTGGTGCTTCTGCACGTACCATTGTCTGTCAGATATTTCTGAAGATAAAGGAATCTGAAAAAAATGCAAGAGAAAGACCTTTTCTACAAAGTTTGTTCGTTGTATCCTGACAGAATGTGAATGGGGAAAGAACCCTCGGTAAAGTTCACCTCCATCTGCTAGAGCATAAAACTGAGAAACAGCAAATTAGGAAAAAAGCAAAGAGAGCAAAGAGAGAGAAAATAGTAACAAAGACCTCATAATCCAGATGCTGAAGCCTGTCCCAGCTTCCATAGGGTCAGAGGTGGGATACACCTTGGACAGGTCACTGGCCTGATGCTGGGCTAACATCATTTTATCCACTTGAACATTGCATCTTCATCTCTTCTCTCTTTCTGTCCCTTCTTCAACTTTTCTCATCTTCTCTTTTTATGTCCTCTCATTCCCCAACTTTGTTATATTTTCCCCTTCCTCCTACTTTAGCCTTCTTCCTCTTCTAGTTTGTCATCTTACACCTTCTCTTATTTCCTCCTGTCAGCTCTAAACTTTCTCTATAACTCAGTACCTCATCCTGTGTCTCTGGTTTCTCCTTCTCCTCTTTTCTCCTTATCTCTTTCTCTCCACCTTCTGTTCTTCCACCTCAAAACATTCTCTTCTCATTTCTAGTCTCCTCTTTTCTTCTTCCATATCCTCTGGTATGACCTTGTCTCCCTTCTCCTTTTCCTCTCCACCCTCTTCCTTGTCTCCTTTTCTTTTCCTTCGTTGGTGCTTCATTTGCTTCTTCATTGTCTTCCCATTTGTCGTTCCTTTTGTTCGTCACTTGCAAACTTTTTCTTTCTCCCCTAACTCATCCTTTTCTTTCCTTCATCTCCTCTCCACTTTACTTTTTCCTATCACCTTCCCTCTCATTACTTCCATTTCTTTTTTTTCCTGTTCACCTTCCCTTCCCTCCCTTCGGCTTATTAAGATTTCAAAGATACAAATGGCGGCGGGCTGATTGCTTTCAGGGAATCTGCCTTTAATAATTACAGGTGGAGAAGCTCGGGGTAACGTTGGCGAGGCAGAGACTAATGGAAAACTAGATTTTTTTCACTGAATTAGAGAGCGGGGGGATGGGGGATCCATATATTGACAAGCCATCAGCAGGGCACAGATCAGGAGAAGTGCTTCAGACTTGTCGGAGAGTCGAAGGCAAACTGGCTCTGATGCTCCGTGGCATCTCTGTATGCTTCCTGCTGCTGCTACCAGCCTGTGAGGAAGATCCAACCCGCCTTCATCTTCTGAGCTGCTCTGTGGAGGGAGGAGGAGGAGGAGAGTTAAAAGGCTGCAGAGTTAACCTTTTTTATTCTGATGACTCCCTCCTCTTCTCATCGAGGGCCCGAATCAAAATGTAAATGCTGGAGCCTCTGAGGGACGCGGGGCGCCGGGATCTGCTCGTATTGATTATAAGTGAGTCAGAGTCACTCTGCTCAACAACCAAATGTGTTTTCCCCTGACGCTCTGTGACAGGTATTACCCAGTGTTCAGCTGGCCTTAGGCTCCGTTGCTAATGACATTTCTGATTTCAGAGCCAACACGCACACGCAGGCATCAAAGTCAAGGATTATAGTGATTTTTACTTCAAAATGAAGATGTTTTTTATTAAAAGGAACAGAATGGACTCTATGAATCTTTTCAAACTGACCCGCTATCTTTATTTTGTGTTTTGAGCCAAAAGCTGCTGTAATCACTCAGTTCCTGACAGTTTATTTCTACTCTGCGTGACATCTTAGAGGGAGCGTATTCTTAATATGGTCATATTGAGCACTGATTATAATTTCCACATATCCAAGTCCGATAAGGTTCACTGTGGGTGTAGGTGACACTAATTTTATCAGGATCTGTGCAGACGTCTATGTGCGTGGCCGTTTTTTGTGATCATGCAGACTCGTCAGAGGAGAATTTACATTATTCACCATCTACGCATCCACCCAAGGCAGCAGATCTCAAGCAGACTTTAAATGGTAAATGGTCTGTATTTGTATAGCGCTTTACTAGTCCCTAAGGACCCCAAAGCGCTTTACACATTCAGTCATCCACCCATTCACACACACATTCACACACTGGTGTAGCCACAGCCACCCTGGGGCGAACTGACAGAGGCGAGGCTGCCGGACACTGGCGCCACCACGCTCTCTGACCACCACCAGTAGGCAACGGGTGAAGTGTCTTGCCCAAGGACACAACGACCGAGACTGTCCAAGCCGGGGCTCGAACCTTCTGATTACAAGGCGAACTCTTGAGCCACGATCGCCCCGTAAGAAGTATAATGAGAAGGACTGCTCAGCCATCTGGTCTCCAGCTACCTGTATCCATGTCCACAATGAACTACAATCAAGACTTCAGGCACAGAGCTCTAGTTGTGAGCACAGAAGTCCAGAACTACCTGCTGTTCCAACCTGTTGTTTATGAAGGGCTGACAAAGAAGTTTGGATGCTGTGTACAATGTCTGATAAAGTCTCATAAAGCCACATTTTATTCAGAATAGAACGTAGAAAACATATCAAATGTTTAAAATGAGACGTACATTTCATGAAAAATTAATTTGATGACAGCAACACTTCTTAAAAACGTTGTTATAGGGGAAAATAAAGTTGGAAAAGTAAGAAACAGCTGGAGGAACATTTAGGTAGTAATTCAGCTAACTGGCAACAGGTCAGTATTATGATTGGCTATAAAAACGAATGACGTAAAGGGACACAGTATCTTAGACGTGCAGATGGGCAGAGGTTCACCAATCTCGAACTGCAAAGACTTTGGACATCTTAACATATACAGTACATGGAAATTAGTGCATGGTCTCAGGAAAACCTCCAGAAATGACTGTCTGTAAACACAGTTTGCTGTGTTGTCCCCAAACGCAGCTTGAAACTACTGTGCAAAAAAGAAGCCATATGTAAACATCAGCCTCTCTGAGCCAAAGCTAATTTAAATTTCACTGAGCAAAGTGGAAAACTGTTCTGTGTTCGTACAAATAAAAATTTGAAACTCAGCTTGGACAGCATCAGTGAAGAAGACTTTGGACTGTTAAACAGCTAGAATCTTATATTAGGTAAGAATGGGATGACATTCCAGCCCCAGAGGTCCACCAGCTCGTCTCCTCAGTTCCCAGAAGTTTATGGACTGTTGTTAAAAGAAAACGGGGTGCTATAAACTCATATTCTTCTTAAAAAGGTACATTTAGTCATTTTAAACATTTGATGTCTCCTCTATGTTATATTGTGAATGAGATTTGGATTTCTGGCATCTGTAAATCATTGAATTCTTTTTTTTAATGAATATTTGACACAGTGTCCCAACTTTTTGGAGTTGGGGTTGTAACTGACTTAACCCTTTAAGATCTACCATAGAACCAAGTCCGCCAGAGCTTATATTATATTTTTACATGTTGTAGTGCCATTTTTGGGAGCATTTCAAGTTGCTATACATCAATACAACCATTATAGCCCAAATTTTAATAATATGTATGCATTAAGTGCATAGTAATTACATAAATTGCAAAAAAGTGCAATAAACTACAAAAAAATGTAAAATTGTTTTTGTTTTTTTAACATATATTTCTAGTTAGAGAAATTTAAGAGGCTTATCCCTCAAAACTGTAAATACAAAAAAGTTGCACAAAATAGTTTCCAACCACAGGAATTTTTTTTTAAGTGTCTTCATAGTTTTACTTTTGAAATAAACCAATTTTTATATACTGCAGGAAAAACGAAAATAAATATTATAATGCAAATTTGCTAAAAAGCAGCATATGCATCAAAATAAACTTTCCAGCTGTGCAATATGAGTCCTAAGCATCCCAGAAACGACACAGAAAGTCATAAAGTCAAAGATAACTTTTAAAAACACCAGTATAGGCTCATAAGCTCCTGATGGTAAAAAACTACATTTCCGCAAAATGACGTCACTTCTAGTTTCGGGCAGGTCATGGCGGACATGCGATAGTTCGTGCTGATGGACTAGGAAGTGTTACAAACAGCTGATGAATCGGCAAAGCGTGTTTCTGGAATATTATGTTTTTGTTGCTGCAAGTGCTTTTCATGCAGTTTTTGCAAAGCTATATATGGAAGGAAACTGTGATCTAGGACAAACTGATGGCATAAGATGTAAGTACAACTAACTAAGTACAAAAAAATTATTGCGCTAGCTTACGTGGTTGCAGTGCTACCAGGATTTAAAAATAGTTACGCAAAACGGAGCATGCTGCTCCGACCTGCTTTAAAAGGTTAAAGGGAAAAGAACAAAAACAGCTTGTTTCAGATAAAGGATGGACTGTGGGCGTGCACCAAGACACTGTAAAAGATCAAAAGGAACTTTTTGAACTCTGAATCATGCAAAGGCACTCTACTAGAGTCCATGAATACAACTGTGGGACAGGAAACAATTCATATAAGTCACCTTTAACACCCAGGCCACGTCAGGCCACTTCCTCCTTAAATGTGTACATAGTGTAGTAATTTTATGTCTGCTCGTAGAATAGAGCCATCACTGCTACCCTTAGCCTTCCATTTTCTGTATGATGGCAGATTCAGATCTGATCTGATCTACTCAGGATGTATGAAGCATGCGTTAATTACAGGACAGATCGAGTGGTGCCCTGAATTTGCTTAATAAAGCATTAAGCTTTAATGATTCGTTTATGCAGAGACATTGGCTTTAAACTTAATTTTAGGTGCCTGCATCATCAATGTTTTTCTTAGGACTGAGATGCTCTGTGTGTCTCCCAGAATCCACTGTAGCCTCAGTGAAAGCCTTCAGCCTCCATTAAAGTTGAGTTTGCAGAGCAGCAGGCAGCGTGACCTCCTCAGGAGTTCATATGTTTGACCAAAAACACTGATGTTAAAGCTCAACTTTGATGCTGTCTGGGGGATTTTTGGTTTTCTGTCACCTGAACGGATATTAAATTTTCACGCTTGGCGTCGTACAGTAAACACACCACATGCAGTACTCGGAGTTTGTGTATTTTTAAAAAAGTCTATGCGAGGTCATTTTGTAGTCTGTGTGTTTGTGTGTGTGTGTGTGTGGAGGAGGAGGGGTGTTTCCTGCCAAAACTGGTGATTTCTTCTCTATTTTTTTTGTGGGGTGGCATGATGTGTTGTGCTGTGAGCACTGTGTGCTGTGGCAAGGCAATGCAGCTGACTGATCCATCCATCATCAGCTCGTAGTCTCTCTGCTGCGCGCTCCTCAAACTCGGTTTTTGTTTGGAAACCATCCATCATATTCTTGAGCATGACACTCTGGCAAAAAGACATCCCGGTCATGACTGCGTACGTGTGTTTTTACTGGTATGCGCTCATGTATTTCTGCTTTGGATGAAAAAAGAAAAACCTGGTAGTAATATTGTACTTGGACATTTTTACACGGCTGAATCCATCAGGAGTGTAAAGAAAGATTTTTTGCCTATTTGGTCATTGCAATTATGATGAAGAAGCTGCTGTTTGGACTTAAGGTTTAAAGTAAATGTAATCTATAAATGGAGACGGGGAGGCAAGGTGTCAGCAACTTTGTCCCGCATTGCCAAAATATGCATTAAACAAAGAATTTAGAGGTATTTGTCATCAGGCAGAATATTAACAGTGATTCTTTAACTGCCTACCTCTCTGAGTAATGATCTATTTAAAGAGTTTTCATGGTATCAGCCCTCTGTGATAACAAGAGCTAGTGTTACTCTGAAAACAGCTTTAAACTCAAAGTTTAAGCTGCTTAGAAAAACTGAACTTGAACTTCTTGAAGTTTTCAAAACAATGATTTAAAAATAATATGGTCTTTAGCTGACCCGCGCAGAAGACATCAACATGTTAGGGAGGATTCAAGTATCCATTTCAAGCTTAAGTGGTCTCGGCTCTTATTTGCTGTGAGTGATGTGATGCTAAACGTTGCTACAACGAGTAGTGGATTTGTTGACTTGCTTCTTGAGAAAAGGCAGTAAAATTGTATTCAGTAAGAAAGGTCCAACATTACCTCTAGTCAATAAAATCACATTATGGATATATCCTGAAACTGTGAAGTTAATGTACAGATGTTGTTTAGTGGTGAAAGGATGAAGAAGTTGATAATTACTAAAAGTTTGTTTTTAGCAACAGGAGGCTAGCTTGGTTCACGTTAGCTGCTAAACTCTCTGTTAGCGTACTCATCTCTTATCGATTGCTGTTGCTATGACAACTATGCCAGCAACAATAGACAACCAAATGTCAGCACCGGTGTTGTGGTCATTACTCAAGAAGAGTAACGTATTACAAAGAGTACGTTACTTAATTACTCGCCGAGGAAAGTAATTTGTTACACTACTTGTTACATTAATTTATCGTACTCTGTAAAATTACCCGAAACACACTGTCACATAATTACCAGTAAACAATATAAACTTGTTTATATTTTCCCACAAACCCAAAACAAATCAACATCCTAATGAGGACACACGAGATCTTTCTATTGGTTTTGAAAAGCAAACATGTCTGATGTTTTTTTTCTTTCCATCTGCACAGATAACAGATAAAGTTCTTCCATTAGCTGCACTGAATAAAGAATCTAGCACAGTAATTACAGTAATTAAAGTAAATGTATTTACTGAAAAATGTAATGTGATTACAGTACAACACCCAAGACTGGTCAGCGTGCAGCATTGGAGAGCATAAAAATGGACGTAGCTACTGTAAATTCACACATTCATGTATGAAGTCATATTTTAAAACTTCAGAATGAGCATTTTACTCGTTGCTATCTTGGTGTTTTGAAACCAAATTAACAAGGAATCAATCTGACTTGGGTAACAACTTGTCAGTTATAAGTCATTAGACTGTGAACTTAGTGATAATGCTTAGAATGACCAAAATTTGCAAAATAGACTTAATATTCAAGTCCACCTTCTGGATTGTGGTAGATCGTGGATCTTATAAGGACATTTTTTTAAAAAAATGGAATGTGCCATAGATGCTTTATAATGCAGAAAGATTTTGAAGCTGAAATAATTTAAACAAAGAGGCTTCATGATACGCCACATTAAATGTCCCCCCAGTAAGCAGATGAGCTGGATTCTCTGAATTGGCTTTAGAGGGGAAATCCACTCACAAATGTTGTTCCCAGATCCTGCTGGACATTATGCAGCAGTGCTCGCCAGTCTCCCAGCAAGGCTTCAGGGTATTTCCCCAAGTTGAGCCACAAGTGACTGGGCAAGAGCAGGACATGACGTCCTTAACCACGCCACCACTGCTGTTCACCTGAGAGGATCCAGTAGTCAAAACTACTAAAGCTCATCATCCTGGTCCAGAACCGTTGAGGAGCTCGTATGATCTTCACAGAGGAGAAGGTGAGAATGGCTGGTGCGGGGCCAGGGGCTATTATAAGGGGGTCCCTCGACCCCCTTATAATAGTGGCAGTGGAGCTTCCATGACTCATCATGCTAAACTGTGCTTTGCATAGTGAGATACAGAGTGAGGATTGAAAGATCCGGCCTTCAAACACTGGGTTTGAAACACTTTTCTGTCAGATTGTGAACAAGTTTCATTATTTTCTGAAGCTGGTTATTTTAACAGGGGAGTATATGAGGACTGACTCATTTAAAATAAAACCAAAAGTTTGAAAGAAAGAGTTTTGACATCCAACAGTTTAGCTTCCAAAGTAAAGAACCTTTGTTGTGCAGTTGGTCTGTAAAAATGAATTAAACAGTTTGAATTGTGAGGTTTTTAAAGTGATGTATAATTCAGAGGGTCAGGATGCTTTGTGCTGGTGTCCAGGGTTAAACTAACACCAGGATGTGAACGTTTAACTTGAGAGCTTGTTCCAGCTCTGTGCTTCTCAGTCTCTATTTTAAACTCTAAAACTATTAATTTTACAAAAACATTATAATTGGTGTGCTTTAATCCAGATCCTTTGAGACAATACTATAAAGTTTGGTCTCAACTACACATACAACTGAAGCCAAGAAGAAAGCTCAAAGAAATGGAGCAGAAATTCTGATGCTACAATTAGTTTTTTGCCTCGAGACAGGTCAGACCTCTTTATCTAGGTCTCTTTCTTTCTCTCTGTAATGTTGGCCTGTTTCTAGTACATCTGTGGACTCAAAGCTACAAATGACGTGATTATGATATATCATGTAACAGAGAAAGTCTCTTTGTTTCTGCCGTAAAAGAAAGAAATCAATACCAGGGCAGTGCGGAGCCTTGAGGGGCCGCGGCGTCTCCCCTGGACTGACCAGGTAAGGGTTAGGCCCAGCCGGAGGTTTGGCGGGCTCAGAAATGCTGATTCTACATTTAGCTTGACAGTGATGCATGCCTCAGCCTCGGCGTCCGGTTAGCCCGGTACCTGAGGGTCCGGCCGAGGAAGATCAGCTGCAGACCAGGACGGGGTTAAGGATGGGGGGTGGCAGAGGAGCAGAAGGGGAGGCCAGAAACTCTTATTTTTAGAAGCAGCAAAGTCTGGGAGGGAGGAAAGATGGAGGAGATGGTGGGAGTATTTTTTATAGGGGTGGGGGACAAGGGAATTGGAGAGAGAGGAAAAAAGCAGTGTTAGAAACAAGATGTTTTAAGAGCAGTCAAAGTCTGCAAGAGCGAATAACCCCCAAAAATACACATTATAAAATCGACTTTTATAAAATTAACCCATTTGGTGGTTTTACCTCTTTACTCACTTTAATCTTTAATTATGGGGTTTTGGTGATTATTATCACTATTCTCTTTACACTTCTAGATTATTTTCCATCTTAAGTCAATCTTTAACACAGAATTTGGTAAATTCCATTCAGTGCTTTGCAGTTTTTCTCCTTTTTTACTTTTACTTTGTGGGATAGCTGTCATTCAGGAGGCAGAGCAGGTCATCTACTAATTGGAAAGTTCAGTCCCTGGCTGCTCCAGGCTGCGTGCCAAAGTATCCTAAGATACTGAACCCCAACTTACTCTTGAATTTTTCCCGAGAGTTTAAATGTGTGCAAATGTTTATTTTAAAAAATGCTTGGGTGAATAAATCATGAAGCAGTTTGAAGCAGAGTAGAAAGAAACAGTCCATTCTCTTTTTGTCACTAGAATTCTCATCAGTGTTTAAATCAGATGAATTTGGGCATTAAAACACAAAATAACAAAAATAAATGAATTTATTTGATTCTTTTTTTTAATTTCCATAGATGCAATGTACAAACAGCTCCAAACATAAAAAAGTGACAATTCTGAAAAATGAAGAAAACCAGAATCTAAATCAAAATTCTGAAATAATAATTATTTCCAGTGAAGCATCGCTTCCAGAGAGAAGATGCAGATTGTTATGTTTTGTCAGTTTTCTTCCCTCCTGCAGGGGTCACAGGTTTTAGCAGTCTGAAAGAACAAAATCTTACAATGTTCTGTTGGGGAGGTTTGAATCTTCATCGATGCTCCCCCTTCACTACTCCACTGAATACTCTACACACGCACACTAGCCTTCTTGGCTTTGATGTTGACCTTTGACCCCATCTTCTCAGTGGAGCATGTCGAGGGTCATCATCATAGTGGTGTAAGGCCTGTGGGAGGCGTCCAGTACACGCTGCTCATGCTCACTAGATATTGGATAGATACAACTGATGACAATGCGTTACATTGTCATTATTTTATTTTCTGAATTTCAGTGACTGTGTTTTATTTTATTTTAGAGTTGATATTTTAACCAGTATTTTATGCTTTTATTTCTACAAAGTAAAACCACAAAAACAAAAACAAATATATATTTTAACGAAGGATCAAGAAGAAAAAATAAGGTATTGTTTTCGGAAAAACAAACAAATTTAAAAAATACTGTTTGTAAAGTAGTTTTATTAAAGTAGAAATTAATATCTAGTGTTTTTCCATTTTGTTAAGGAACGATAACAAATCACTTTGGAAGGTTGGACAATTGCTACCTGGATTTTGAAGCATGTCAATGAAATTTTTGGGAATGTTTCAATATTCTAATTCCTTCTCCCAAGATATTACATTCTGCATTTTCATCATCTTCATTTCATCGTCTTCATCTCGACCGCTTGAGATCAACTAACAGTAAAATGCAAGTGATAAATCCTACAAGGTCATTTTTTTGTGGGGGGAGGCCTTGACACTTGGGTCTCGCTCGGGTCACTTTGATTTTGACCTCCAAATGAAGTTATTTAGATAATCTGGGGGAAAAAAATTTGCTCTGTCAGACTCTGAGTGATGGCTCCATGTTTCTGCTGTTATCTGGGTGAGTACGCTTTATTATTTCTGATCAAAATGATGAGTGTAACACCGTCTACCTCAAACCTAAATAAGATATGGAGTTTCTATCAATTACTTTATATTTTTCTTGATACAAAGCCAGATATATTTTAAAATTGTATCCTATTATTACTTTTCCTATTATTAATTAATTATGATCTTAAAAAAAGTAAAACATTGAAAACGTAATTTGAATATAAAAAAAGATGAGACCGATGCGTTTTAATGAACAATGCAGTTTAAAGAAAATAACAAGAAACAACAAAGAGCAGAAATTGTTAAGGAGGCTAAAACGCTGGCAGACGGTGCAGCTGGCTGAAAGTTAAAAATAAGGCGGCGGTTCAAACGGCGAGTGTGTAAATCCTCACACAGGATGGATGTAGCTGTCGTTATTGCTGTTGTTGTTGTTGTGTCCACCATTCCTTACAGAGACAATGGTGTTAATGAGCCTCACACATCAACCACAGCACACTCCATCCTCTGTGTGTGTTTGTGTGTGTAAATGTGTGTGTGTTGGTCAGGAGCTGTATATCTCAGCGTGAAGGGTTGCTTTAGCTGATATTTGTCGTGAATTGTCTTTTCAAGTAGCTCAGACAGAAAAACTAATCCTCACTCGCTCAGACAGGATGGATGACTGACAGCACAGAAAGGAGCTAACAAATGAGTTTCAAAATAAGGACAAACATGCAGAAAAAAATTGTAAACGCGCAAACAAAAATCATAAAATCATAAAATGACCAAAAACAGATATGAAATGACTGCAAAAACACCCAAAAAGGAAGAAACCCCCCACAAATATTCACCACAACCACTAAAAGACAAAAATGTATAAATGAAAATGAATTTGAAGAGAGCATGCAAAATGCAAAAGCATGCAAAATGACGACAAACTGACACAATGGCCCCAAAGATACACAAAAACACTGCTGAAATAAAATAATACCAGTGATCTTTACTGAGATGCAAGATGATCTCAGTGAGTCATGGCAGAAAGAAACTGACAACAACAAAAACACAAACTTTCCAAAAATAAGATTCTAAATCATAACAGATGAAAAAATGCTTTGAAGGGACAAACATTGAAAAATAAAGAACACTGACTGATTATACAGTGACAAAAGCCTCACAACTGCTGAAAAATGAAATGAAATGACTACAAAGACAGGTACACTGACTGAAAAGCAACACAAACTCAGAGAGTCAGAGCAACAAAATAAAAATGAAAATGACCGGTGAATGACAATAAATTCTTATAAGGAGATGACAAAAGCTGATAAACAGCTTAAAAACCCCCCACACAAACCCAAATACAAAGTACACTGACTGCAAATACTCAAATAAGAACCAATAGATGCAAAACAAACCAAAAAAGGCAACAACAAGACACGAAATGACCATAATTCTCCAGATAACAATAAGAAACACACCAAATGACCAGACAAAGTGACATATGACCAAAAAAACAAAAACAAGACAACAATGGGGAAATGTGCCATGATGACAAAAGTCATAATAATAACAAGCAGTAGCGCACAAATACTCCACACAGCAAGGCTGCTTTTAATTTGGAGGGACAGATCAGTGTGTATTTTTTTTTTTAAAGTTTTTAAAATTAATTCTAAAACTACAAGATTTTTAAGATATTGTGCTCTGACAAGATTTTATTAACAAATAACAAAATAAAATACAAATCACATTTTTTTTAAACATAGCAACAGATTCTAGAGTCAGACTATATAAAGTGATAAATAGATGTTTTCACAGCTGGTCTGAAAGCAGGATGACTCTCAGGCAGGTGTGGTGCTGCAGGGGGGCGGGGCATTGTGGTGCGTTCGCTGTCTGTCAGTGGCCGGATGTGGCAGAAATTCTCTGGTGGAGAGTCAGACTCAGGTTTGCCATCTGTCAGCTCTGATGGGCCGGCTATCGATCCAGCTAAGGGGTCACACCAGGATCCTGACCCCCCCACGTCAATGTCTGACACACACACACACGCACAGGGGAAGGTTCAGGTATGTGACAGTAATGTGACAGTCATTTTCCCAGTGTGATGGCTGTCGACGTCAGCCTGCTGGGCAGTGACACAGCCATCGCTCCTAACCTTTTTGTCCTCCATGCTGACCTGGATCAAATCCCAACTATCTCCATTAGTAAATGGATGACATGTTGGGAGACTGTGTGTGTGTGTGTGTGTGTGTGTGTGTGTGTGTGTGTGTGTGTGTGTGTGTGTGTGTGTGTGTGTGTGTGTGTGTGTGTGTGTGTGTGTGTGTGTGAAGAATGTGGATAATGTCTAATGTGGCTCTTTTAAAGAAGATAAGATCTGGGTAATTATTTATTCTTATTCTTTAACCAAAAACTGTAAAGTTAGACCGATAGCTGCTGAAGGACATCACTTCAATTTGCAAAGAAGGGTCACCCTCACTGACAAAAAAAGCCTTTTTTTTGTTTTTCCATGAAATGTTGACTTTATATTCTGTATATTTTTTGTATTTTTTGTGACTTTGTGACTACAAAAAGTAGTAGAATGAAAATGACTAGCTTTATTAACAACACCTTTTCTCCAAGCCCACATCATTCATTCTGCCCCATCAGAAGGCAGAAGTTTTAAGTTAGCAGAGGTAAATGTGGGAAACCCCAGAGGTAGATTCAACAGATTATCATTACTCGTTTGGAAGTTGCATATATATGCATATAACATGTAAATACTAAATGTAAAAAATGCAAACTCATTTTTCTACCTTAACAGATAAGGATAAGTCCATGCCAACTGGTGAGGCGCATGCAGAATGTCCATAACACAGATTTTGTTCATAACTTTTATGTACAGTTGAGTTCACCGGCTTCAGAATCGCATCTCACTTGTTTCACTTAGTGATGACCTCAAACTCTCACAGTTTGCAGCCAAATGCAAAGGGACTTAGCTGAGAATTAGCACCTCCAAATCTGAGGCTGTGGTTCTCTGCTGGAAAAGGCTGGAGTGCCCTTCCCTGGTTAGGGAGGACTTTCTGCTAGTGGAGGAGTTCAAATATCTCAGGGTCTTGTCCACAGCTAGGGGAAGAATGGACTGAGAAATTGGCATACGACATGGTATAGCATCTGTAGTGACATGGAGGTCCTCAGGTCAGAAGTTACTGTTGGTCCCACATACTAGGTTCAAAACACGTTGGGATCGGGCTTTTCAGGCACTCGCACCAAGGCTGTGGAACGGTCTTCTGTTGTCTTTACGCTGTCTAGACTCCATTGACTCTTTTAAAAAGCAGCTGAAGACATTTCTGTACAAACAAGCTTTTAATTAATTTTGTCATTGTTTTATATTATTATTTATATTTCTGTTTTTATTGTGAAGCACTTTGTAATTTTATCAGTGAAAAGTGCTATATAAATACATTTTACTTATTTACTTACTTACATGGAATCTGTTGATTTACTGGGCCATACCTTTACCCATGGTCACGAGCTATGGGTAGGGACAAAAGAATGTACGGTGGCCCCTAGAGACAAAGCACCTACAAACTCCAAAACACAACGGAAGTGCTCCAGGACGCTAGGGGCAGTGTTAAGCTTCTCTCTGGGCAAAGCACACTGACTGTGAGCTTAGGTCAGATTAGACTGCACCATAAACTAAGCGTTCATAGTAATTAAAAACAAATCAAACAAACAACACTTTGCAAATTACCTTTCTTATAAAGTGTTGCTGTTTTATCCTTGTAGGTGTTTTCAGCTGGCATCCAACTCCATGTGTTTGCAACAAACTTGCCATTTATGGAGCTCAACAGTGCTCAACACTGCCCCTAGTGTCCTGGAGCACTTCCGTTGTGTTTTGGAGTTTGTACGTGCTTTTTGGAGTTTGTACGTGTTTTTGGAGTTTGTACGTAGTTTGGAGTTTGTACGTGTTTTTGGAGTTTGTACGTGCTTTGGAGTTTGTACGTGTTTTTGGAGTTTGTACGTACTTTGGAGTTTGTACGTGTTTTGGAGTTTGTACGTGCTTTGGAGTTTGTACGTGCTTTGTCTCTAGGGGCCACCGTAAAAAATGAGATCAAGTGGCAAAAAAATAGGCTTACACTGAAAAGACTCTGGGGTCCCTCTTTAAAACAGAGTGAGGCACCCAGACTGAGAACATGCTAGAGAGGCTCTCAGGTGGAGTAGACCTAGCGTAGGTGGCAGGCAGAGGAAGGTGTGGGCATGTCTTCTTAGTCTGTGGCAGAAAAAGGATGGATATGGATGGGTTTAATACTTTAATCTTAAATTCTTTTCTTCTTTTTCTGAATATGTCCACCCTCTTTCTAGAATGGTCCTAATATGCTGTCATATATTTCTAACTGGTCTGTTTGTATTAATTTTACTTTATGTTTTCAAAACAGTATATTGTAGTAAATGTATGTTTCCTGTCAGACTTCAGCTTCTCAAATATGTCCAACACAGCCAGTTCTCAGGGTTCGATCTGTATGGAAATCAAACATCCTGTCCCAGAGCCTAGACGTCCAGCAGAAGAGCCAAAACACAAGGACTCATTGAAGTAGAATTGATACTCAATTAGGAGTCTCTTTAATGAGTAGAAAAGCTGTTTTTTCTATTTTCCTTTTTAACACTAATAGCAGCTCATCTATTCAGATTAAACAGCGTTGACAGTGAGAAGGTACACCGTCATCGTCCTGTCTGTTTTCAAGTGCTTCGCATTGTTCCAGAGCTGCATGGTTGCAGTTTCCGTTCTTTCTGTTCCTCCTTGTTGAATCAAAAAGGCTTCATGTGACCTTTGAACTCTGACCCCTCCAGTGAAATGAGTGCCTCTTTAAGGGATAATTTCTTTTTGGCCGAGGTAGCGATTAAACCACTCTCAAATGGTTATTTATTTAAATATTTGGACAAGTGTATATAAAGCAATAATGTTGAATGGTTTATGTACAATTCTCTAAGTCTGTGTGAAGACATACGAGTTCCCATATAAATTTAGAAAAAGGTGCTTTGTTGCTGGAATAATTATAGTACCAAATAAATATGCCAAACAAAGTTGAGTGGTAACATCTGAGAAAAATAAATGGGCACTGCAAACTGCAGGTGAATTTTTATCTAACCTAAACCATGCCATTAAGCTTTAACCATTTCATACTGAGTTAGGTATAATTTTTAAAATTGTACATTTCCCAACTCATTATAAAATCTTTCAAAATCTTGTATTGAAAACAAGGAAACGAGGTCTAAAAAAGTGTTTTTAGATCATTTTTGCATGTTGTTATGCGGTAACGGTGAGCAGAATGGTAATCAGTTATTTACACATATTTTTTAAAAATACACTGTATGGACAGTCCTGGGCACGCAGATATTACACCTTCTGGAGGTGCTTAGTCATGAAATCTCAGGCCACGAAGCTCCTGGTTCACAGTTTTTGTGCTGATGTTAAGTTTTTTTGTGCTGCAGTTAGTGATTAATCAGAACCTTGTCAACTTTTAAGCACTTTTTGCCGCACTGAGCGACCCTGCTCGGATGCTTTACATCTACCACTTTGTGGCTGAGTTGCTTTGGTTCCTAAATGGTTCTGCTTTGCAAAAATGCACCTTACAATCCATGGAGAAAGATCTAGAAGGGAAAGTTCATGAACTGACTTGTTGCAGCAGTGTTGTCTTTCACAGATGTTTGTAAAGGCAGACTACATGGCTAGGTGCTTAATTTTGTTTTTATTTTAAGCATGAAGAAACCCTTCAAACCAACATGTGTGGTATACCTGAGATACATAAAATAAAACACACCCTCTTTCTCTCTTCACAGCCAGAGGACGAGGCAGCAGGAAGCGGGCGGTCCAGTTTTTCTTCTTCATTAGTGTTTGTGCCTGCAGGTGTTAAATAATATTAATGACCTCCAGCGTCATTACTTACCTCTGCGCTCGCCCTCGCCTCAAGTGATTTTATCGACTCTCCACTCCTCAGCCGGTGTTTGTGTGCGCCCGCGTGTGAGATTATTCTGCGGCGATATTATCAGGAACTTTAATAAGTTGATTAGCGGCGAGGCGCTATCTGCTAACTGGATCTAGATGATGATGTTGATTGGACGGAGCGCGGCGCCATCCATCTTTCTGATTGGCTAATAACTGAAATCCATCACTGTTTCGCTCGATTTACTCCGCGATGTGTGTGTGCTTGTATGTGTGTGTCTAATTCCCTCCACTTTATCTGCTTGGGTTCATTTTCGTCTTCCTCTTCTCTTTTCTCCCCTCTGCTTTGGTTCATTTCACCTTTCCTTCTGTCTGTCCTTTCTGTACATACAGCTATGTCTCTGTCTTTTGGCGTTACATTCTCTCCGTTTTATACTTTTAAAATGTGTTTTTCATTCTTTCCATTTCTATTTTTTTGCTTTCTGGGTTTCCAGCCTTGGTGAGTGAGGCCTTGTAATGATTGACACACAAATATCGAGTGTACTATCTGTCAGAGTCAATTTGAGCTACTTATTCAGTTATATGAACTTTGTAAGATAAGATAAGAGTCATTGCACAGTCATACATAGTACAGTAGTACAATGAAATTGGAAAACTGTCCTACGTCGGCACTACATATAACACAACATGACACGATATGACACATCACAACGCAACACAAACAACACAACACAGTACAGTATAATTACAATATATTGTAATAAATATCTTTAGTGTTACAGTTTTTTAAAAAGTGCTTTACATAATACAAAATTGTGCAATATCAAAGCAAATGTTGAGATGATCACATCTGAGAAGCAAGTGGTAATGTTGGGGAGCAAGAACTCCCTTTTAACAGGAAGAGACCTTCAACAAAACCAGGAAGTCCCCCCAGCAGCCTGAGCCTGAGCATAACTAATGGAAACTAAAACTAGCTAAAAACCAACTGTTTGAGCCTAATCTTAAAAGTGAAGCGTCCGTCTCCTGAACTCCTGGAGAGAAGCCTGTGAAACTAATAAAGTGCTGTGTAGGGATCCTACATCCCAAAAGTTCTTTACGATGTGATATGGCCTGATCTTTTAGCAGATTGTATGTAAGGATACTCATTTACTAAAATTAAATACCTAAATTTAATTTTGGATTTCAAAGAGGTGCTAATATGGAAGCAAATGGTTTTTCTTTCAAGTCACCTGAAGCTCCCTGAAGGCTTTTCAACCGTGAGATCCACACATGTGATGTGGAAGGATTGGTGTTGAACACGCTGGGATATTTTGTCATTGGTGGGGATAGTGCTAAATGTGTCTCATTGTCACTAATGGCATCTATAATATGGCTTATAATGCAGTTTGCATGTGAAAAGACAGGAAACCTGTTTTACAATTTAATGCACACAAAGCTGAAATTTGCTTTCTTTGTGTGTCTGCTTTTCTCTGCTGCAATGTTTCCACAACTTGCAGCAGCGTCACACACCTGTTGACTCACTGAGATGTGTGTTTGTGTGTGTTTGTGTGTGTTTATGTGTGTTTGTGTGCGTGAGTGTGTGTTTGCTTGAGTGCAGCCACCACGTCACTCGGAGTAATTAGTCTTTGTGCTGAGGAGAGAGCCAATACGCCGTTTCTGCAACAGCCAAAACTCCTGAGACTCAACCTCTCAGACACACACACACGCACACACACACACACATACACAAACGCAGCAGTAGCAGGTAGATTAATGTGTGTTGTGTTTGTTGTCCCGGAGGAAAGCAGCTCTCTTAATAAAGAAAAAATAATTCCTTCCTCTTTGTCTGGATTGCCTTCACTTTCTGGAAACTGTGTGTGTGCGTGTGTGTGTGGGTGGGTGTGTGTATGTGTGTGTGTTGAGTTGTTTGAAAAACACCCTCTTGTTAATATTTTGGTTGAATGTGTATTACATTATTTAGGTTTTACTCAGCCTGCTAGATCTTACTTTGCATTGTAGCGACCTGTTTTGTTTTGTTTTGTTTTAATTTGTTTGTTTGTTTTGTTTCTCTCTTTTTTATTAGGGTTTTTTCTCATCTATGTGAAGTTTGAGCTTACACAGGCCACTGAGAAAAGCCAAAAAACCCAACAGACAAGAAACTCAACAATAACTGAGACTTCTATTAGGAATAGCATAGTTCCAAATAATGTCAATTCAATTACAGGATTACTATCAAATTAAGCTAATTACATTATTTTACGTTCCCCTGAGTGTTTGATTTAATTTACTGTTCATTTACTGTTTATATTTTGTACCAAAAATGAACTGTTCACTGTTTAGATGGATTTTGAAATCTTACCAGAAGTCCTGGTGAAATCTTTATGATTTGTACTGAACTCAAAGAACTGCAGAAAATCAACAAAACAGAGGTTTATGTAAAAGCTCAGAGGCAAGATAACAAAATCACAGTCAAAGTTGTCAGTGATTGTTCCTATTGCACCTATTATCTGCACAAAACCTTTAAAACCTGTAGCATTACCTTCACATTATAACAAGCGTTTTATAACAACAGAAAGCCTGACAGAAAGCTGCCATTTGAATACATTAAAACTTAGTTAATTATGAATACTGGTCTATATTAAACTATAGTAGTTAAATTCAAACTATCTTTGCAATATATTAATGAGCTGTTCTCATTTGACTTTATCTTGCTGATTAGCTTCTACATTTAGTGATGAGTTAATAGTTTCTTTTCTTTATCAAAATCTGCAAAAATCTAGTGGCTAAAGATGAAGAAGCACAGTGGAGTAAAAGACTCATGGTGCAAATGCACCTCTTTGCACCACTGCTGCATGCTGCATCCAGTCTGACTCGTACGGTAACTTTATCTCCTGCATCGTTTTCCTTCTGTGGTCACTGCTGTGGTCTGAAATCAGCTTCAAGCAAACCTGAACATCAGATTGGAGAATTGCTGAGTGTTTTACTGGGGCGAGCGTGCACAAACACAAACAGTTGAAGGAGAGTTGTATCATCATTTAGCCTTGTTTTATTTCCTCTGTTTCCTCATTAGGAGCAGCAGATTAAAGCTGCCTGGCCATTGGTCTTCATTTGGGCCAACACATAGTGCTAATGGACCTGAGTGTGTGTGTGTGTGTCCTGAAATACATGAAGGTCTTTGTGCTTATGTGTGAACACGTTCAAGTGTGTGTGTGCACGCACCAGCTGACCGGTTGTGTAATTAGCCGGGTCAGGCTAATTGACCTTGTGGTGTGAGGGCGTGTTAGCTGCAGATTGCCAACGTTAGGCGCGCTGTGACTGTGAGCAGTGATGGATGTGTCTGAGAGCCCGTTACACAAACCAGCAGAAAAACCAACAAAACCCTGTGAACCACGGTGAACCAAAAGGGCTTTACTTGTTTTTATTTATAAAGGATTGTCAGGGTCGGACCACCAACAAACAGCCGTTTAAAAACACTTTAAACTAATGTCCACTTCCCCTGAGCTTTCAACATCATGATTTTTCTTAAATATTGTCTTAAATAAAAAGTCGTTTCCTCTTTCAAAATAGAAGAATAACATTCTGCTAAGTACCAAGTGGCCCCACTGTCTGAGTGAAAGGGCATTCAGAAATAATATAGTTCCAGCTGTTGTGAATATTGACAAAACAAATATAAAGATCTAATGAGCTGCGGTTATAAAAAATCATCAATCCTGTAAAATGAATATTTCCAAAGATGAAACCTTTTTAGATATCTAAAAAGGGGTCAAAGGTAAGTGATTCTTTTTAACAGAGTCCATTTCTTTTGTGGGTCAACGTTTTACTTTTCTCTTGGATATTTTATGAGTTTCTGTGTTGCTCAGAAAACTCCTTTTCAGAAAATAGCTCATCTATGATTTGTTTCATCAGTTTATCAGATCTTATGAACACATTTCAAAGCTGCTGCTGTGACTGTTGTTGGGAACAAAGGGGGACGTTAGGTGACGTTGCTAACTAGCAGCAGTTGGGGAAAGGGAGGAGGTTGGGGTGGATGGATGGCCTAACATTTAGCATGTTTTATGTTCTGTCCTCCAGGCTAGTGATTCATGTTCCTTTGGTTTGACTGTGTTGTTTTAGTGTAGGCTGTGACAGCTTAACAATGTCTTTCTCAAATGTAAAAACAACAATTTTCTCACAAAGGAGCTCCAATTTATTAGAAATAAAAACAACAAAGGAAAAGTAGCCCCACCCTGAAAAAAATTAATCACAGCTACTTAACCTCTTAAGCCCCAACGCCCCCTGATACGAGGGCAAAAGGCAGGAAATCAGGTAGGCTTGGGGCTTAAGAGGTTAAACGTTGAAGCCAAGACCAACTATATAACTTGATTATTTCAACAGGACATAATATTTTTAACCAAATTTAGTGCGCGAATAGAGAGCTCAAGGAAGTCCTACCGCTGGTTGGTATTTGAGACGCTCTACTGAGTTATTCCGGTCGACCGGTGATGTGCTCCAGTATTTGAATGATATTGCTAGTCAGCTAGCTAGCTGTTAAGCTAGCTTTACGTTACGTGACTCGAAGTAATTGAACAATATACTCTCGGACAGCATTCTTACTAACATGTCTGAGTGCATTTAGCTTTAAGACATTTATCAGTAGCCTTTTTTGTGTATGTATTTATTATGTTGGTGTGTCTGTTTATTTATGTGCTGTTTCCAGATAATTGTACAGTGTATGTTTGTCATCAGTGATTGTCAATGACCAGCTATGAGTTTATGAGTTGGTGGAGACCAAATCGGAGCTAAAACAGAGTTAAGATAACGTCGGACTATTTCCTGTGATATTTTCTGTTTTGCTGTTGTTTTCACATTTGTTGATGTTGTTTGATGTTGATGTTTTTGTGATTTTAGGATTTAAAAGTCTTTGTTATTTTTAGTGTTTTTTGGGGGGAGTTAGCCGCAGCTAGCTTTTTAAAAATCAAGTGCCGTGATGGTGACAGAGTAGTTTCCTCAGTTCACATCACACACTAATTTAATTCATTGCATAAAAATATTTATCACAGAGACTTTAATTAAAACCTAGATTATGAGAATAGACAAGTACTGCTGTTACACTGTGACATTAATTATACATAAAGTGCTTTTTCTAAAAGTTCACACTACGAATGGTGAAGTTTATAATTTAAATGTGTGATATCTGACACTGCTCCAGATATATAAATGGTCTCTGGTCTGAACATTGAACACACATTTGGGATCAGAGCAGCAGAGAAGTGGCTTTCAGCTAACAAGCTGGATGGATTTGTTCTTCAGATCCAGCCCTGACCTGTGATCGGCCTCCTCGCTCCGCACAGATCCACTCTGAGGCGGCGGCAGCAAGTTATCGACGCCTCGTGGCCGTTAGAGAGACACGCATCCGGTCACCCGGCTGCCGACGAGCCCTTTAACAAATGATGAAACAATAAAAATAGGAAGTCATATTTCCTCACAAAGGCTTTTTATTTAAAAAAAAAAAAAAAAAAAAAGCAGGGTGGTGGAGATGGATGAGGCCTTAAAGTGACGGCGGTGGTCTATGACTGCTATTGAACGGACCACATCCTTAACAAATGTCCCTATCACTCCTGCCTGTGTAGTGGAGCTCGATCGCCCGCCCGACACTCTCTCTCTTGCCCTCTTTGCAGAAGATGGATGTGTGTGTGTGTGGCCTATGACAGAGTAATGTGTCCTGGCATGCTAGTTGGGTTTATTAGCAGAAACTAGTTATTTCTGGGGCCCCCTGTGTGTGTGATTGTGTGTGTGCGTGTGTGTTTCAGCAGTGATAAATGCAGTGCGGCTCCTGTTGATTTTATTCATTTGTCAAATAGCTGGAGAAAGGGTTAATCAGCTCGCTCCCGTTTTCTCTTTTTCTATTTTTCATCTCTTTCCCTCTATGCACCCCCTTCTTTCTCAGTGTTTGTCCCTTCTCCTGTCATTTCCTTTTTTTCTCCTTCAAACAACTGTTTTTATATTTACGTATTTTCATATTTTTATTATCTTATGTTTTGTTCTGTCACCTTCACATACAGAAAAAATATGAACTGTGTTATGGTATTTACACCTAATAAAAATGTTTAAAATCCCTATTTCAGAAATATCTTCAAAACTGCAAGATCAAAATGAAAATTCTCGTGTTTGTGGAAAAGAGATGGTCTGGAGAATTTAGGCGAAACATTCAACCAGCTATTTCACTTCCATCTAATCAAGTCTACAAATTAGGGTTTAAATTACATCCTCATAGCTATCTAAGGCCGTTGGAAAATGCAGTAGACCCATGCCGTCACTTCACCAAATGTGCAGCCCTCTGCAAGCTATAAAAATGGCGATGGATTCAATAACAGTAACAGTACAGAGGCTGGAATTACAGTTTTGGCTCAATTCTCACAGCAGAAAAAAATGTCATTCTCACTACTCTTAATGCAGTTCTCAAATCAGTAACAGATTAAGATAATTCATTCATAATTCCTCCATTAAGATAAGATGACCTTTATTAGTCCCACAGGTGGGAAATTTGTTATGCACTTCTCGCTTGAATCTGACAACTCATCAAAGCACTTTGTACTTTATTCAGTCACAGCTCTAGATCGCTCATTTTCCCAAAAACGGTCCTGCATTGCAGTGTTTTCAAGTCACTTCAAGTTTTGTTCAAATATGTGTAAAAGAGCAAATACAATAACGCACTGAAATACAGATTTTCACTGTTGTGCCAGAGCCGCTCACCCAAATTTCTCTCTTAAGCACATCCCAAGGATGCTCCAGTGGACTCAGATCTGGTGACAGTGGAGACCATTACAGTGTTTTTCAGTCTTCTGCTGTCTAATTTTGGTGAGTCTATGAAACTTAGCCTCCGTTTCCTGCTCTTAGCTGACAGGTGCGGCCCCACAGGTGTGGTCATGTGCTGCTATAGCTCGTATGCTTCAAGGTCAGATGTGTTGTCTTTTCAGAGATGCTCTGCTGCATGGCGTGTTTGTAATGAGTGGTTGGGTGAGTTTTTCTTGCCTTCCATACAACAAGTGCTCTGGCCATTCTCCTCTGACTTCTGACATCAACAACCTATTTTCACCCAGAGAACTGCTGCTCACTGGATATTTTCTCATTCACACCAAACCCTGAGATGATTATATGGAAAAATATCAGTACATCAACAATGTCTGAAATACTCACACCAGCCCGTCTGACATCAACACCAAGCCACGTTCAGGCATCTTTCTTCCTTATTCGGTGCTCGGTTTGAACTTCAGCAGGTGATTTACGTACCTAAATGGTTTGAGTCGCTGCTGATGTGAAAGGCTGATTAGATATTTGGATTACTGTGACAGTGGAACAGGTGTAGCGGGAACAATATCACATACTCTGGAAACAGTCCAGATGTCCACAAGAGCAGCCCCCGGGCCTCGGACCGGTACCGGTCCGTGAGTCGTTTGGTACCAGGCCGCAAGAGTTGAGGTTTTCAGGGTTTTTATCGGTTTTCAGCGTTATTTTGTTATCGTTTTTATCGTTAACTCTGTTTTCCTGGGTCTTTTCACATGTGTTATGAATAAATCTTCTTTTTTTTCGGTACCGGTAGTTTTATTTTGTTGTATTTATCCGCAACACCTTAAAGGCCGGTCCGTGAAAATATTGTTGGGCATAAACCGGTCCGTGGCGCAAAAAAGGTTGGAGACCGCTGCACAAGAGGATCATCGCAAATGTCAGATCAGCCAACTTTAAATCATGATTTTTACCCTACCATTCCCTACATAACAACCAGAATATGTTATTAGTGACAATCAACACACTTAAAAGACTGTGATTTCTATCTGCAGTATCTTACAGTTTATTTGTGGCACGCCTCTGTTCTAGGACCTCGAAGCCCTTCTGTGTGCACATATATGGAAAATCAGGGGAGGGAAGAACAGCAGAAAGATTCCAGCACACAGCAGAGAAGGCATCATCATGGCACTGATTACAATAGCAGGGAAAATATGAGCTGGAGTGTAGGTGGGCTGCAAAGTGGCTTGCAGACCTACAGCTGTTGGAGCTATGCTAAAGGTAAAATTTAATGTATGGAAGGGTATCCACCGAACCATCAGCTGATGTGAGCTTGATAAGCTGAGATAACCTGATCTACCAGGACTGCACACGAGTTTGACTTTGTTTCCTGCTGGATGGAACTTTATGCATAATTCTGCTGAGGAGAATTTAAATCAATAGGTAGTCCATTTTTATTGTGGACAGTAAACATTATATACACTATGTAAGTCTGACATATAAAGGTTTGCACTATGTTAACCACTTAACATCCACAAGGCCGACAATTTGAGGATAAGGATTAGGGATCAGTTCACGTCAACAGCTTCATATGGAATTTTAATGCCCATGGTATTCTCAAGTGAACGCGTTATGACAGAATGCCTATATGGCCCCACCTCACAGGCAGGGTTATGATGGAGGTTATGAGGTTAATAAAGCACAGAGAACATTACATCCATGGTATCTTCAGCAGTTTTCCCCATATGGAAAAGGATTAGTAAAAACATATATGATTTACTCATGAAAGTGGCCATTTCTCATTACTTTCATTTTTTTTTTAATAAGTATCCAAAACATACAAGTTTCATTATATAATTTTTCAAGGGCTCTTATATGTGTTTTCACTCTTGTATGCTTTTCATACAAGTTTCATACAAGACAGATACAAACTTTATAAGATTTATATATATCTTTTCCATATGGGTCAGGTTATCTTCTTTAATTTGGAGTGTTTATTTTTCTTCTATCTGTCATTTAGACAGCCCAACAATATAGGTGAGAGAAAAAAAATCCCCAAATTGATAGGCTATAGATTCAATAAGAATTAATAAGAATGAAAAGCTGAAAATGAAGGCACGGAAAAGAAAAGCAAGTATTAAGAAAAAATGTGAGGAGTAATGGATGACAATCAGAACAAAAAACAGTGATGAAGAGGAGGAAAAGAGCGCAAGAGACAGATGAAGGGATAAAGTCCGAAAGAAAGAAAAGAAAGACAGCAAAAGAGACAGAGCGGAGAAGGTGTCGCCAGGGAACCAAGAAAAGATAAAAAGTAATAGACTGAAACAAGAGGAAGACTAAAGATACACACACACACTCGTCCCCCTGCTATCCATCCATCTCAGCTTGTGGAAATAAGGGCCTCCTCGTTGTCAGCTTGTTATTTTTCCCTCCTCCTCCTCAGTCTCTCTCTCGCTGTCTGTTCTTCCCTTCCTCACTCGCCCGCCGTCCTGTCGTCTGCCGGCGTTCTGTCATGTGTGAAGGTATCGATTTGCCAGCGTTTTAACCATCAAACTGCAGCTCCGCTTTTTAAACAATATCTGACGGACGGAGGTAGGAGGAGGAAGGAAGATGAAAGAGGAAACTAGGAAGGGAGGACAGGAAAAGAGATAGAAGGGGAATAAAAGATGTAGAAACTGGGATGAAAGGGAAAGGTGAAGAGGAAAAATTATGTGTAGCGGAAAAGACATAAAGGGACAAGTGAAGCAAAAGGGAGCAGAAGATGATTTAAGCTGAAAGAAAAAAGGGTGTGAAACATTATGAAGTGCAATATCTGGAGTTAGGAGTGATAAAGAAGGAATGGGAAGAGGACAGGAGAAGACATTACGAGGACAATAAAAGAGAAAATAGGAAGAAATGGCCACAGGGGTGGGTTAGATGGGTGGGAGGGAATTGGGGGTGTGAATGAAAAAGAAAAAGGGATGAAAGGGAAGATAAAAGAAAGGAGAGACATGAAGAAAGGAAAAGGAAGGAAGGAAGGAAGGGGAAGTGAGGGCAAAAAAAGTGGAAGATGTCCCTTTTGAAGCTCCATCACATTGGTTTTACTTTCAAGGGTGGACAGAGTCATCAAAGCAGAAAATAAGGGGAAGAACAGAGGGTGGAGGTCGCAAGAACACAATGGATGGATGGATTCACTAGGAGAGAAACTACAGGAAAATTAGAGCAGACAGAGATTTAATGATGACTGTTTGGAATTTAAGAATGTTAAATTTGAAAGATTCTGGGACAACCTAAGATGAAATATCTTTCTGCTGCTTTGGGAAAAAGCAAGTTTTGTTGTTTTCTAGTTTTTTTTTATTTTGATGCTATCAATGTTCAACATGTACACAGCCAAATTCCCCCTTCTGTCTCTTGTTTATAGTTTTAAAAATCAAGATAACGGACATAAATATTATCTTTTGTGTTTGCAGATTATTTTAAACCTCTTTAATATGGATTTCATTTATTTTCATGGTCATTTAAATTACAATATAAGCCTTAATTTTGCATTTATTCTTAAAATTTGAAGGATTCACACACAATTGTAAATATAAAATATTTTAAGAAAAGAAGAGAGGAAGAACAGACGACGAAAAGAACTAAACACTAAAAGAACATCAGCAGCAAATACAGGATTTTACATGATTACAAGTACAAAAAGAGAACATTTCAAGAAGACATGTAGGACATGTAGAAAAAGAGAGTCAGGGTGATTTGAAAGACAACGACTGACTGCTGAGAAAGACAAATAAAAGTAAAGATGGAGTGATAGAAAAACAAGCATTAGTCCTCTTTATGGATCGCTGTTTGCTCAACCAAAGTTTGGTATCATTGATCTGCTGCCAGCATTGCATTTATCACTGCGCATGTGTGTGTGTGTGTGTGTGTGTTCACATTTCCTGTTTCTCTTTAACAATCATGCCAGTAAAGTGCATTAAAATGTGTGTGTGTGTGTGTTCGATCTTCAGACCTCCAGCTGTGAGTAAAGATCACAAAGACACACCCAAAGTAGATTTTCCTTCACTTCAGAGGACATTACATTGACTTACACTTGTTCCCAGGTGATTTAAACTGAACTCGAAACCAAGTCTTGATACAAAAATGTCTTTAAAAAAATAACAATGACAGTGATCTAGCTCACGTAGACCTGCTTTTTACCCTCAAAATGAAATACAGTCTACACAGTAAATATATAAATGTCCCCATAACATCAGCAATACCAATACACACACACATACACACACGTGTCCGCGGGGTGTTAAGGCCATTCAGTGGAGCATCTCGTCCTACTGGTGTGTGAAAACAATAAGAGAGATGGAGGAGGACGAAAAATCCATCCATCCCACTGAGAGGGGGGGAGGAGAGAGAGCTCCATCATCTTACAAAAAAATCTTCTCTCTCTCTGTAGGTGGTTTCAGTTTTAACAAGCCAGTATCAAAGACATAGAAACAGCTGAGACATCGTGAAGGTCTCATTAAAAACAACAGCAGCTGAAACTTAAAAGTCCATCCATCATCCAAAAACCTGAAGTGACCATGTTGCACACTTTAAGCCAACATAAAGGTGTTAAAAACTGCAGTTCCTCACATGGCCACCAGAGGGTTTTTTTTTTTTAACCAACCCTGAAGAAGGAAGAAACATGTTTATGGCCCAGTACACAAAACAGTTTTGGTTTCTCTTACTGACTACAGTCACACAGGCCAAAAGGCTGGTTGTGGACTCAGGAAGAGTGTGTACTGAACAGTTGGTGAGTGGTTACTGAAGGTTGCTGGTTTTTATTGGGTGAAAGTGGTTGCAATGGAAAAATAGAATAGTTCTTATATAGTGTTTTGATGCAAGCTCAATCATCCAAGTAAAGAAGTCCCAAAAAGCTGATTCTGTTCATACGTACATGGACGTAGCGTTTCCAGTGGGAGAAACTTTTCTGCTCTACATGAGCGCCCAATTTAAATGCATTTAGATATTCATACTATCTAACATTCACACACATTCACACTCCAGTGGATGAATCGGAGGGCAACCCGGGGTTAGAACGTTGACCATGGATACTTCGTATGCAGACAGGAGCAACCAGAGATTACACTGCCAACCTTCCAATTACAGGATGACCTGTTTTATCTCCTGATATACAACCACCCCACCAGTAAGAGTCCTACATCAAAAACATCCCTATGATTGCTCTGGTCACTTCCAGATTGCTGTGGTCAGCTGTATTTGCTTCAAAATTTGCAACTAGTCGCCAATTTGTAGCGAAGAACTATAGTGAAGAAGAAAAAAAAAAGCAACAGAAGCTAGAAACTGGGAAATTTCGCCTTCGGAGTAAATATCAGTCTTCCATCCAAACTATGGTTGACTGTAGCAGTCTACAAGCTGCAAGGAGGTACTCGATGGAGTTTTTGACCAGTTTCACCTGGTACCTGCAAACAACCTCTAACAATTACTCACCAACTAGTATGGGAACAAAACTTTTTCCCTACTAACCTGCCAAGGGTTGGCTAACCTGTGTCTACTGACTCATGCAGCTGGCTACTAGAGTGCATGGTATGACTGCATTGATTGGCAGGAGAACACAGCTATAACACTATTTGTCTTCTAGGCCTCATCTTCAATAATTGGAGTCACTGAGCTAGACCGTCCTTTTATTTTTGTGCTGTTAATGCTTTCTGAAACATTTTAATAGATTATCTGACTAATGTTTCAATAAGAAGAAATCGTTTTCTACCTGGCAATTAGACTAATGACCCTTCAGAGCAGAATGGAATCCAAGCAGTGATATGAATTAGGACAGAATCCCCCAACATCTAGACACGGGTGGGGTGAACATGAAGACGAAGCTCCGAGTGACCAGGATGGGGTAAAGACGCAGAGGAGGCATGTTGCACAAATGAGAGTCTCAAAGGCAGAATGACAGAAGAGCACTGAGATTTTAAACAAGCAGAATGGAGGCTGAAGGTGGAGAAAGTAAGTAAGAAAATGATTGGACTAGAGCAATAATGTCAGGATGTAAAGAATGGACTAGCAGTTCAACACCCAGGAAAGCAGGGACAGCGCTTCCTTACTGAACTTACACATACAGTGAGCTTCATTATGGCACGTATCTGCCTGTTTATCACAACCATTTTGTTTATGAACGCAGCTTGCTAACCAAGCTAGCGAGCTGCTAACGTATTATTCCCTCTTGTGCTAATATGTAATTTCTGGCTTTAATAAACTAACATATGTTAGCAAAAATGAGGCTGCAGAATGGACCAATGAGCGGTGGACAAGTGGGTGGACAGTTAAATGATCAGCTAGTGCTAGTTAGAATTTTACTTTACAAAAATGCACCAAAAACTTCTTTTAGCAACACAAAAAGAACAACAAGCAGCTACAGTGGCCAGTGTCTACACCCACCAGTTGCTAAGTGCAGCCATGCTTCTACTTACGATTAATTTGAATATGTGAGTTATTAATTCAATTCAATTTTATTTATATAGCACCAAATCACAACAAAAGTTGCCTCAAGGCGCTTCATAGATACAGAGAAAAACCCAACAATCATATGACCCCCTATGAGCAAGCACTTTGGCGACAGTTGGAAGGAAAAACTCCCATTTAACAGGAAGAAACCTCCGGCAGAACCAGGCTCAGGGAGGGGCGGGGCCATCTGCTGCGACCGGTTGGGGTGAGAGAAGGAAGACAGGATAAAGACATGCTGTGGAAGAGAGACAGAGGTTAATAACAGATATGATTCAATGCAGAGAGGTCTGTTAATACATAGTGAGTGAGAAAGGTGACTGGAAAGGAAAAACTCAATGCATCATGGGAATCCCCCGGCAGCCTACGTCTATTGCAGCATAACTAAGGGAGGATTCAGGGTCACCTGGTCCAGCCCTAACTATATGCTTTAGCAAAAAGGAAAGTTTGAAGCCTAATCTTAAAAGTAGAGATAGTGTCTGTCTCCCGAATCCAAACTGGAAGCTGGTTCCACAGAAGAGGGGCCTGAAAACTGAAGGCTCTCCCTCCCATTCTACTTTTAAATACTTTTAATGAATTTATCTCTGTGTAGTTGTGATGGAGGGGGAGTTACCTTTCATTTTTTTTCTTCCAAGTTTGCATCATTTTTCAGCCATCAACTTAGGTGTTGCTCTTTATAACCTCGACAAAAAGTAATTTTGATTAAATTTGGTTTGCATCAACTTCTTCCTCACTACAACTGTAAAGACATATCACTTCAGTTTATGAAGTGATTCTTCATACACTCAAAATTCGTCAAACTTTATGAGATATTCATCAGAGAAGTAAACTTCATCAGAGTCTTCATGCTCCAGCATAACATGAACAAGATTAAGCCATATATACGTTTTTTTCAACTGTCCCCAATGGTAGCAGATTTACAGCACTGTTAGAGCAGCTTGTTACATAACTGCCTCCACATGTTTCCTGTCTGTCACTATTGTCAAAGAAAGCTTTGTTGCTTCTTTCTGTGAGAAATGCAGGCATGAAGAATCAGATCCGATATAAGGAACTGTTGTTTTACTGCTCCGTGGTTAGATAACAGAAATAAAATAGCCAAACTTGACAGAAAGTAGCAAAGAGCCTGTTTTGATGCTTATTTGCATTCTCGCTGACACCCGACGTGCATAAACAAAATTAAGTATACATATATGACCAGACGCGGGGTTTAAAATGCTTCATGGATTGATTTCCTTTCAACTTCATCCCTCCTCTTCTTCTTCCTCTCCAGCATTTCTCTTTATATATTTTCTCGCGCTTTGCATAATGTTATTGATCAGCTGTAGCTTTACACAGCCCATCAGCTGTTTACTGACAGAAAAATAAGCTTTAAGTGGGGAGAAGAGATGCAATGAGACCAGAGCCTATTTTAGTCTGTTTTATTCTTTTCTCTGCTGATGTGGGAGGTAGGAACTTTCTAACTGTTAACACGCTGACAGATAAACAAGCTTTCCTAACTTGAATTACTACCATACCAGCAAGTCCAGCTGAATTCAAAGGGAATACAGCACTGGCGTGGGAAGGTGGACATATCCTCCTGAGAACTGAGGAGAAAAGAATCAACCCAATGAGCTTTTTGTGATTTCCTTCCTCTTTGGAGCTAAAAAGGCCACCCAAACACACGAGATATCAATGGAAACTCAAGGATGTTCTCTATTTAGTATATCAGGACTTAGTAGGGTTGCTCAAAAAGTCAAAAGATATAGACCAAAAACAAAAGTCCATTACAGAGGACATAAATGAAGGCTGGTTCTCCTGGTTCTCAGGAGGATATTGTTATGATTTAATAGGACAGGTTGCAGTTTGTTCGCACACATGTTAAGTCTTTCTTCTACGCAAAAGTTAATCATGGAGTTCCCCTTGGTTCTGTGTTAGGACCCATACTTCTTACATAATGCCTTCTTGAGGAAATACTGCACACCTTTCCAATGCTATGCAGATGTCGCTCACCTACCTGCCTTCACGTTTATCAGTTGGTATGACTTCCTTAACATTAAAAACAAAACAAAAAAAACCTTCAGGGTGTGTGAATGCATGGTTCAAAGTGACAGGAACCATTTTAAACACAGCATTCTCATCCCAATGCATAACATACCGATGATTTGTCACATAGTGTCCGTATGTTACGTGTTGAGATGAGAACGTTTAAAGTCAGAGAGAGTCAATAAGACTTAAGGGGAACAGATTTCTTTAAAAAAAAAAACAAGCTAAGGACAAATATAAAGCAGAGATGTGTTTCTGTTAGAGGAGTTAACCTGTGGAATAGTTATGACAGGGATTTAAAAAGGTGTAGTTCATTTTCCTTGTTTAAAAACATGTTTAAAAATAGAGTATTAGAAAAATATATAAATCAAGAATGAAAAGAGCAAAAATAATAATACTGAAACTCTTGATTGTTTTGCTTTGATGTATACTTATCTAAGGTGGAAAGCTTTTTTTTGTTTGTTTGTTTGTTTTTGCTTTGTTTTATTCTTTGCTTCGAGCCCTGTGTACAGGAGCTGCAAAAAGATATTTTGTTAAAAGGGTTGGCGTAATAAGCAAATGCTTCAGCCAATACCTTTTGATTAGCCTTGTCTCATGCTTTCTTGCTTTATGGTAGATTCAATTCGATTCAATTCAATTTTATTTATATAGCGCCAAATCACAACAAAAGTCGCCTCAAGGCGCTTCATAGATACAGAGAAAAGCCCAACAATCATATGACCCCCTATGAGCAGCACTTTGGCGACAGTGGGAAGGAAAAACTCCCTTTTAACAGGAAGAAACCTCCGGCAGAACCAGGCTCAGGGAGGGGCGGGGCCATCTGCTGCGACCGGGGTGAGAGAAGGAAGACAGGATAAAAGACATGCTGTGGAAGAGAGACAGAGGTTAATAACAGATATGATTCAATGCAGAGAGGTCTGTTAATACATAGTGAATAAGAAAGGTGACTGGAAAGGAAAAACTCAATGCATCATGGGAATCCCCCGGCAGCCTACATCTATTGCAGCGTAACTAAGGGAGGATTCAGGGTCACCTGGTCCAGCCCTAACTATATGCTTTAGCAAAAAGGAAAGTTTTAAGCCTAATCTTGAAAGTAGAGATAGTGTCTGTCTCCTGAATCCAAACTAGAAGCTGGTTCCACAGAAGAGGGGCCTGACAACTGAAGGCTCTCCCTCCCATTCTACTTTTAAATACTCTAGGAAGATCTTTGTTCTGTATTCATTGAGATATTTGAATGCTAATCAATAAAATCAAAAAATCAAAATCAAAGAACGTGTTGTTTTAGATGGACTTTTGAGGGCAATTTGAGGGTTCAAAGTAAGGCTCAGTCAGTATTTGTTGTTTCGTGTCACCCTTTGAGCTGCTTCCATCTGGTCAAAGATACAAATTTCCACAGTTCAGGACTAATAAATGTAGGTATTCCTTTGTTATGTCGGCTATTATTGTTCTGAATAAGAAACTGCAGTGATGCGCTCTTGTTTTTCTTGTTTGTGACTATATGAGTTTAGGTAATGTGTGCCTGGCTGTACCACAAAATACTCGTTGACCTTGACCTGTCGCCACGTTAACTCCAAAAGTAATCTTAAAATACCTTTTGTGCTAACATCAAGTGTAACTGTTTGAAAAATCCACATGTGTACAGCTGCACCAAAATGTGGTTTTGCTCTTGTTAGTTTCATCGCCCCTTTATAACAACTGTATAGTGGGTGAATGGATAAATAATCCTTTTTTGGCTGCTTTGCTTTGACAGGTGCACCAACACAGATGGCTCAAGGAGCTAGCCATCGCCTCCACTAATTCAAGTTAGTAAACTGGACTCTGTGTTTGTGGTGTCAGTTTCACAAACAATAAAATATAACTATGTGACAAGTAATATGGGCCTTTGTTTGTTTTTAACTGTCTCTTCATAGGTGTGACAGTTTTACAGTAGTACAATGCTCGATCCGTTAACTGAAGTGCGTCATACACAACATTTCAGCCCAGCGTTAAAGACCTTTAGCTTGTTTGTCCCTATTCTCCAAATTTGACCCATGGGAGTTTAACAGTAACATTTTTCTTCCTGCTGGCTTTGTTAAGCACGAAACATGAAAACTGAAATTGCTTTCAACGGATAAGGTGACGGACATCTTAAAGCAATTCTAAGTTTAGCACGTGAGCAGCACAGTTGTCAAGAACACGTAGAAAGAGGCTGTTTACAGCTCTCAGGATGAACCAGGGCTCAAGCCATCTAATATGGATCTTTTTTCCACTTTTAGTATCTTTTTTCATCTTCCTCCTCTGGTTTCTCAGTCCCCTTCTCGTTCTTCATCTCTCCCTCCCTTGCTCCTCCCTCTGCTCCGGCCTTCACTGCTAATTAGTTTCAGAGGGAGAGCACAGAAGGGTGAGGGAGGGTGAGGAGCTAAGAAAGAGGAGAAGAAAGGACACATGAGGAGGAGAGAGAGAAAATGGAGAGTTTAGTAAAAATGACTCTTACTACATCGAGGGTTAACCTAATTATATAGCATACCTGTAACAGCTACGACAACTGCTGCTGTGAGTATCAATATGCAGTGGTAACACTTTTCCAGATGGAATTACTTCTACATTTATTTTATTGCATCTACTAGTACCAATATACATCTAAATTACATATTGACTAACTGCTTATAGTGTTATTATTACTGAAGCTTAATACTAATGTAGATAAGGTGCAATGCAAAAAGTTTTTTGATTTTATAAGCACAAGAAGACCTATTTAATTTCAATTTAAATGAATGTTATGTCTATATTAAGTTTATCTCAGGACTCTGGACCATTTCCAGAGTCCTGTTCATATCACTTGTTAATGCCTGTGCAGGGTCGAGGGTGGCACATTAGGTTTTCTTTTCTTTTTTACATTTGTAGGTCTTTGATCGCGTGAATTAATGTAAAGCAGAGTTCTCTTGTAAATTCCCGAGGCGTCTGTAGAGAAAGATTCATTACAAATTCCCTCAACTCTGCTGCATGCCTTTGTTCTTCTGTGCACACTAAATGTGTACATTTTTTGACCACACGAATGCAGACGCCACGGCAGGATGGCAGATCCCAGAAGAGTAGACTCCGGTGAGGCTGGAGACATTACAACTCTGGGCTGACATGGCCTCCTTAGACGGCCCCCCATGAAATCAGGACCTGGATAAGAAGTAGTAGAAGTAGGAAGGATTTCTTTGTTTCTTTTACACAGGTTTTAAACCCCTTCCTGTGGCTTGAAATTGGAGTCCGGTTAATATTATTTGCTCTAAAGGTCTGTGAAATAAATTTTATGTATAGTTTAGAAAAGCCAGCACCTGTGCTGTGTAAGAACTCCCGATCTACACTGCATGTCTGAACAAAGACCAAACCACAAAGTCAGACCAATTAAGATTATCTAAGATTATCACACAAGATCACTTAAGATTGTCACGAGACGGATCATGACAAAAGTATAAAAGCTTCCAAAAGTTTTCAGTGTTCCCCGGCCTCCAACTCTGAAGAATCTAAAGGCCGCCAGGACTCTGGGAAGAATAACTGAGTAACTGTGGAAGAAAGGCCCTTGTGAGGAAGGTGACCACAAACCCAGCACTCTGCTTATCAGATATTAAGAAGTCCTCTGGAAAGATGGAGAACCTACTAGAAGGACAGCCATTTAAGCATTTAAGAAACCATTTACTTCATTGATCTGGCCTTTATGGTTGACAGAAGCTACTCTGAGGAGATCTGATTAGGTGGCAATATCATGGTGGTAGAGCAAAGTATGGTAGTGGTATCATTACCACCTCAACAGCTCAACAGCTCAAAGTCATCAGGAATAGGAAAGCTTCCTGGTAAAGTCAGGTGTGGAGACATAAAGCCAATCCAGAAGCCAAAAGAGCCCTTGTGGGAGGAGGAGGCAACATCTGATGTACCATTCTGTGATGCCTACGAACAGCCAGTACAAACATTTTGATGTGTGTGTGAAGCTAACACCGAGTTACAGAACAGGGATGCTAATGTGTCTTGTTTGACCCCAGGTCTTTAAAAAAATGGACATAATGAGTTAAAGAATGGTCCGAACATCCAAAAGCTTTTCACTCAAAACAACTAAAGGAAAAAACCTGGAAAAACAAGAGCACTTTAAATAAAACAATGTCTGACAGAGGAAACTCTCCTCTTCTCTCCTCTCAGTTAGGACTCTAATTGGACGATGAGAGGAGCCCGCTGAGGTTGTTTGGCGTTCGTGTGTGTGCGTGTGTGTGTGTGTGTGTCAGCATTTCGATTTTCTTGCACCATCCCTCTCTTTTCTTGGTTGTTTTAAGGATGAAGAGGAGGAGGAGAAGGTGGAGGAGGTGTCACCACAACTGTACTTGCCAGTGGTGACAGGACAGCAGCTGCTCTCTCTCTCTCTCTCTCTCCCTCCCTCCTCATTGGTCTGGATGAACGAAACTCAGGGGAAATCATCACTATGTTTACACCGGCCCCTCCCTCCTCCCACGCCACCCACCATCTCTGTCCCATAACCCCCTGCTGCCCTGGCCCATCTAACCACCCACCCCACCCCATCCCATATCTCTGTTTTCCGCCCCATGATGGTGGCTGTTAGACAGATAGAAAGCAATACCCCCCACAAACCCTCCCCTTAACTCTCTCTTGTAAATTTGTGAGCTCCGCGAGCATCTGAAGAAAAGAAGAAGGAAGAGATGGAGGGAAAGAGAAAATGGCCAGCAATTGGTGGTGATGTGATGAGGGAGGAGGGGGAAAGTAAAGGCCAGACAATTGGTGGTGAGGGATGTGCAAGAGAGGGATGAAGGGGGGAGAATGAGGCCTTGAGAGGGCGATCAATGCGATGTTCACCTGCCGTCCACCTCCCCAATTTAAAGAGAAGGCGCTCTAACGATTTCCCCGGCCGGCTCCCACCGACTGATGGAGCTCGGGAGGAGAGGAGGTGTAGAGAAAGTAGAAAAATTAGGCTTCGACGCAGCAATGCATATAAATGGGAGCGAGGCTGTCAGAAAATTAGCTTTTAATGATGGAATGCATGTAGTTAAGACAGAAACAGAGTCGGGAAATAGCTTTTAATATGTGTGGGTGGTGAAAGAAGTGGAGGCAGAATGAGGCTTTCAACGCAGGGCCGCATACAGATGGGAGCAAAATTACTGGACAATTAGGTGTTAATGACAAAATGCATACAGAGAGAGAAATTTGGGTTTAATGCAATAGCGTTCGTAAGAAAGAAGCAGAGGAAAATAAGCTTTTAATACACGGCTGAATTTAAATGGGACAAAGAACACAGGAGAATTGATGCACACAGTTAAGCAAGAAGAAATTAGTTTTACATTAACCTTCCCACAAGACACACTACAGTTAAAAAAAATGTAATACACAAATGTATGCACGAAGATAAAGAAGAAACTTTAAACTGTAAATCCTCTCAAAATTGAAACAACTTTTTTTTTTGGTTTGTTTGGGGTTTTTTTGGTAAATGCAAGTTTTGGTAAAATTTTAAACAAGCATACTCCCCATATATGTGAAATATTCAAGACACATTAGCTATTAATCTGCACATTTTCCCATTTTTGTTTTGTTTACTGCATTCTTCATCACAATGATATTGCAATCAAAGATTTTCAGTTTGTAAAGAGAGAAAAGATCCACATTTATAAGCAAAAGAGATCTTTTCATTACTCACGTAACTGAAAACAGTTCAGGTCCCACAGAGAATCTTATTTTAGAATAGAATAGAATAGAATTCAACTTTATTGTCATAGCACATGCACAGGTACAGGGCAACGAAATGCAGTTTGCATCCATCCAGAAGTGCTTTAGCCATGATATAGATATATTACAATATACATTAGCAATAATATAGATATGTAAGTATATTACAGAAATGGGTCTATTATGGTATGTTATAATGTACATGGTATGAAGTATGTTATGAATATTCTATAACTATAAGTATGTACAGGCTTTTTTATGTTATCTTAATAAGATAAGATTAGATAAGAATAAAAGTTTAGGGTTATTGGTTTAGGTCTGACGATGAGGATGACAACTTTTCATTTTGGACATATAAAACAATCAAATCAATATATATACCTGCCTATACATGTACACGTACACATATATATGTATGCAAGGAAATGAAGAAAAATCTAAATAACATGAAAAAAACACTAAACACCTTTCCTGATTAAATATATTCCAATTACTTTTGAGCATCTGAAAATGGGGGGCTATGCCACAGGTGGGACTTTTACCAAAAACCAATTCAAGTAACTCGCTGACTTCAAGATGAATGATCTATCCAACAACTTTGTGATTATCTCTATAATTTTACAGGCAGCTGATATCAAGCACGAAGTCTCTCGGTCCATGTGTGTCGATATGTAATTTGGTTCAGCGGCAGTCTCAGTCTGCTCAGTTCTACAGTGTTAGATGTCAAAGTGACTGGTAGAAATGTCAGCAGACTAATTCCTGGGCATTTACTAGAGCTGGTGGCCCCAGCGATTCTGAATTTGAATTGACTGTGTGTCATTGCCATAATATCAAAGCTACAATAAGACACACTGATATAACTGACCGCCCATCCTCCTCCTCCTCCGCCGGCTCGTTCTGCCTTTGAGACATGTGACTATTCACGTTCCCGCTCTCCTGCCCCGACCTGTCAGCCCTGTCAATATGATTATTCCTGCCTCTAATTGAAGTCAGAGATGAGAAGGAAGGATGAGGTGGGGGAAAGAAGGAAGCTGTCGCTTTAAAGGAGGATGGAGGGGAGTGTGAGACTCCTCTGCACATGTTAAGAGTATTGAAAATGTGGGCCTGTATAGGTAAAGGTGAGGAAAGAACATGACGGTTAATTATTGTGTTTTAGTTCGAAAAAACCTGTAGATTTGAAAACTCTGGACTTCTACTCAAGTAACACTGAATCCAGTGTGTTTCGGATGTACTCACCAAAATAATATATCCTGTCATATTGGGCATTGAACAATTTTCTAATTCTAATGTTAGTGTTTAATGTTAGCTTTTTATAGATGGTTCAGTATGGTGTCAAAGGAGATATCCTTAATATGGTCACAGTTTTATTCACTATCACTTAAAACTGGGGACTGAGCCCAGAAAGTCCTCAGGAAAGTGCTAACAGGGGTCACAGATAGGGATGCAACGATACCAATTTTTTCAAACCAATACAATACCGATACTTGGATCTGAGTACTTGCCGATACAGAGTACAAAAACCGATACTTCTACCACACACACACACAAATGCAATGAATTGGAAGACAGGTTTTATTTTATTCTCTGCCGATAATAAATAATATCTTAATAAAAATGACCACAAAAAAATTTCAAGTGAAAAATAAGCACATCTGTTAAATTATTGAGTCTCCACATTGTAATTTAACAAAATATCACTGAACTATTGTCTCGAGCTTTCGGAATAATAAATAAACACTTCTGTTTGGAATAAAATAAATACAAATTAGGTTTGAGAATAAAATAAACTTTTAAATTGTTGCAGAGTGTCTGACTCGTCTAACCCTGTGCCTGTTTAGCGCGGGATGTCCCCCTAGTGGCCAATCTAAAAGACTACAACAACAATGACAAGCCACCCTCTGATTAATGAAATAAGTTAGTATCGGTTCATGGTATCGGTCAACTTTTACGAGTATGAGTACACACACATTTTACAGTATCGGCCCCGATACCCGATACCAGTATCGGTATCGGTGCATCCCTAGTCACAGATGAAGGGAGTTCACCCTTTTCTACAGACAACCAAAAGGGTTTTGCTATCAGAGGAACTGCCTGCTGCTGGCCATTAGACAGAATAGAGGCTCTGCAGGTTGGATTCACTTGAAGCTCCATCCAGCTTTTATTGTCTATGGGTACACCTAGCCCCAGTATAAAGCAAATATTGCAGAAAATAAAAAATAAAAGCTGAAAACTGTAATTGTAAATAATGCAAAGTAATGTCCGAGAAGAACAGTTAGTCTAAAACGAGTATAATATTTCCTTCTTTATGATCACCATTTACACCTGGGACACTTCAGGCTTTGCTTGTCTCCTGTCTATGACTTCACTGGCCTCAAAATGCACTTCTCCAGTAATAAATAGCTCTAAAAAAAATCTCATGTCCTTTATAACTTAAAGGGTTTTAGAAAAGAGTACATTTCACTTCAAAAGGCTGAAAGGTTTGAGTTCAAACTGTAGATTGTTTTACTGAAGACTATTTCCCAAAGATTTTTGAATTGATTTTGTAGAAACTGAAGTTAATAAAAAATGTGAGGATCACTTTGCTCACTTAGTTTACACAGTAGAAACCCTAACAGTGTGAGGAGCAATTATTGCAGACATACCCAAAAACTGGCTCTGCTTCAGAGAGCAACATAAGTCCACAAACTGTAAGGAGGGTTGGGCTGTGAGTTTTGTGTCCACTACCAATATGTCAAGGCACCAACCCGAAGGACACCTTTTCCTTTTTATAAAAATCACAGTATAAAGTAAAGACCTTACAGGAGGGCCCATTCTCCTACCTCGATCAGCGGTGTGGCTGGTGTTCTTTTGGCGTCTGTGCTCGAACACACCGAGCTATGGCATTTGTCAGGAGGATTGCCACTCCAGAGATCTGTCAAAGAGCAGGGTCACTGCTAGGGGCATATTTTAGGTCAAATCTTTTTCTTAACCCAAACCGAGGAGTTCTATTAACGAAAACTAACCAATAGGTGAAATGAAAAACAAAACAGAAAAGAAAGCAAAGTGCAAAACACAAAGGTCTCCTGGCTGACAAGTCAGGATTTATGCTTCTGTAAACATGCCAACCCCGTAACACACACATAGGTCTTTAAAAAATTACTGCTATCTCATGGTGGCGAATATTGTTGCACACTGATTGAGAAGACATCTGACTTTATGGTGTTATATTATCCTCTGTAGAGGGAAAAAAGGGTGATAACATAATTTTTCAATTGTATATTTTTTTGCATTATTACCAACAGGAATTGTTTAATAAAATATAAAAATAAGAAAAAATATAATAATTCTTCTTAGATAACAGCCTGAATACAGCCTCACAGTTGTGTATAAGCTGTTGTGGGTAGTTTAATTTGGGGTTGGGTGTTGGTTGTGCGCAGGTTAGCTGTTAGTTCTCAGAGCAACTCTCTCTGTCTGATGATGTGTTTGCAGCTGACCTTTAAACAACTCTGTCCCATCATCCTCTGCTTCTCCTACAGAGGCCCACTGGGAGTGAACGCACACACACTCTCACAGACACACACACACACACTGGATTATACAGAGGTAGAAAGAAGAGACAAACACACTCACATGCATGTAAATGGGTTCTCTCAGCACAGGGATACACACAGTATACATGTAAAAATGTGCACACAAAAACACACACACACACACACACACACACACACACACACACACACACAGAGGCATCACTGTCTGAGGTTTGGTGGTAATGAGGCCTGTCATCCTTCCACGCAGCCTCCCTCCCTCTTTCTCTTTTCTTTCTTTCTTTTTTCATTGATCCACTAACAGATCCCCAATATAACAACTAGCAGTCACTGTGGGAGCATCCCCTCGTTCCCCTCCTCCTCCTTCTCCTCGACACGTATCCCTCTGGACCATTTAAAAACCTACCACCACTTTCTCTCTCTCTGTCCTCTGCCTCTCCGTCTCTTTCCCTCTGTGTCTCTCTATCGTGTTTTGTTTCTCTCCTCCGTCCTCCCAAACCCCCCCTCCATCTCCGGCTCTCGGCTCCTTCGCTGGGTTCAGACAGTCTTGTTATATCGGCTGACAAACAGAAAGGGGTTTCTCCACGGCGTGCCGATGTGGAGGTGGTGGATGTTTAAGGTGGTAGTTTGTCCATCTGTCCGTCGTCTCACCTGGTGTTCCTGTGGAAAAATAAAACAACCCCAGCTAGGAAATATAGACTCAGCTGAGAAGTTTCAGAGAGAGGAAAGTAACAGGATCAAAAAATGACATTTCTGAGTGAGTTTATATTACATCTAAAATAAGCTTCCAGTCTTACAGGCTACCAGCAGAGCCCTTATTTATTTTATTAGCACATAGTAGCTTTCAAAACTTTAAAACAGATTATTTTAAATGTCTCTATTTACCTTTAATTCACTGACAGTGAGTTGCAGGTCAGAACAGTTGGTTTCTAAATTACAATAGTTGTTTTAACTGGTTTCAAATGGAAAACCTTTTGCAGCAACTTTGTGATCACATACAATTAAGCATCTACAGATGATCGTTTAACAGAATTATGAGATGAATGAAGGTTTGGATGTCCTAAGTGAATTTCTAGGCACGTCTAAGTTTCCACAATTTCTTTATTAGTCGTCTTTACAGCTTGATATTCACTGTAGCAGCGTGACTAAGTACTGAAAACATAAAAGAATGGAAGCTTGAAGCCAGGATTTACATGTCCTCAAATTTAAATCATTCAAAACTACTCATGAATTCATAACAAATGGACAAAATAAGACATGCAGTACACATAGGAAAAAAAAATTGACCACCGTTATTTCAACCAGGTGGTTTTTTTAGACTCCAGATGTGAAGTAGTTCTGTAATGTTTAATTTACCTCTTAATGGGATTATAATTTAGAAAATCAACCAGGTTCAAATTAATCAGGTTATATAAAAAAGACTGAAACCATAAGTTCATCAAGAAGTTTTCACCAAGGTGATAAATCAAAGCAAAAACTTTGACTGAAGCAGGGTAATTGCAGGGACCGTGATACAGTCTGATTTGTTTTTGCAATCAGAGGATAGTCCTCGTTTCTTCTTGTTGCTGTGGTCTCTAAAAACACTCGCACGATCTGATATCCTCGTGTTGGTGTTGTTCCCAGATCATCATACTAAATGTTGTTCCAGGATCAACATTGCAAGTGACCAATCAGAATGTTGTGATGTCATACTTTTGCGACTTCGGGAAAAACCGCTGTAAAACAAAAAACTGTACTTAAGCTGCGAGAAACCACCTCTGTCCGCCGATCAACGGACCCTGACCCAAACCCTAACCCTAACCCTTTAATAAACGCTAAGCAGAATTGATATTGTCCTTGCAACATTGGAATTTCATAAATGCATGAATGGCTTGGCGCGCAAAAGAATAACGTCACAACAATGTGATTGGTCACTTGCAATGTTGGACCTGGAACAACATTTTCATGATGATCTGGGGACAACACCAACACGACGATATCAGATCATCCAAAAACACTCTGGCCTCTCATTGCTCTCTGCCTGACAATTTTAGCAGACCACAGAGTTTGAGCAAAGAAACCAAAGAATCTCAGAAACACAATGATGCCGTAAGATCTGTTACGTAAAAATTGAAACAGTTTTACACCACTTACAGAGCTGATTTGGTTCAAAACCAGGAAATTAGAAAGAATGCGGTAGACGAAAAATTGTAAGAAATCACAAAAATATGTTTCTCTATGACAAAATATCCAATATCCCACAGTTCAAAGAAATTAATCTTTGGTGTCATGTTTAAGCAGTAATTTTAGTTAATTTTAGACGTAATCTATTACAGTAACTGTTGAATTGTGGCGAGATAAAACGTGTAGGTTTAATGACATTTAGAATCAAATGAAAAAACCAGAAACATGACAGGAAATGAATGTGAACAATCTGAACAGACAAACAAACCAACGACCTTTCTGATTATTTAAATACCTCTCCCATACTCTGTTCATCTTTAGCTGCTCTGTAATAAACAGGTGTCAGTGAAATTATTTTCTTATTTTGTTCATTTGTGAAGGTCTGACTTTTCAGAAGGCGGGAGGCTTTGAGCAGACGGCTGTGATATATTTCATTGTTTTCTGTCGACTTCCTGTCTTCCTCCAGAGATTTCTGCTCCATTTTGACCTTTGTGTTCGAAGATGTTTTCCCCCCCCCTGCGTGTGTGTGTGCGTGTGTGTGTTTATCTGTTTGTATCAGTGTGTGTATGTGTGTATGTTGTAGAACAGGGGAAAACAAATCACCCGCTGTAGTTCTCATTAGCAGCAGTTTTGTGTCAGCGCTGAGAGATCAGCTGTCAGCTCTCGGCCTTCCGCTGCAGCTTCACCTTTTACCAACTATAATTACACCATTTAACTGAAACGCTCCTCAAACAGCCACCCGTAGGGTTTAATATACAGCACAATTATATCAATTATATGAAGCGTGCTTGTGCCATTTGCTGGCAAAACAGCCCTACATGATGACGTTCCCACCTCTAAACTTCACTCTCGGTATGATGTTTTTAAGGTGAGATACCTTTTGACCTCCAAACATGGCGTATATACTGTATTCTCCCAGTTTTTACAGGCTTGTCTAAATGCACTTTAAACGTGCTTCAGTATGCTTTTTCTTCAGCAATTGAGTCTTGCACGGTGAGCGTGCATAGAGGTTATGGGCTGTGCATTACCTATTGTTTTCTTTGAAATAATTGTACCTGATGATTTCAGATCTTGCTGTAGCTCTCCAGAAGTGACCTTTGGCTCTCGGACAACTCTTCTGATAATTATTTTCCCTACTCTGTCTGAAATCTTGTGAAAAGCACCTGGTCGTGGCCGGTTCATGGTGAAATGATGGTCTTTCCACTTCCGGATTATGGCACCAACAGTTCTCACTGGAAAATCTTCTGTAATCAGTGTCAGTCACAATCAGTGTGTTTTGCAAAAATAAGGCTGTGAAGGTCTTGAGCTCAGTTTTTGTGTGACATCTATTTATAGGCCATCAGTTGGGACTGAACCAGCTGATATTAATTTATGCAAAATGGCAGGATTGCTTTCTAATTACTGATAGACTTTGGCTAATGTCGTGACTTTCCATACCTTTTTGCACCTGCCTTTCTCCATGTGTTCAATACTTAATATATGGGCATGTATGGTTAGTCTCTTTGCATGTGTGGATTGAATAGGCTCTTACCAACATCTGTGCAGGAAGCGATAAGCCATTTTCATTGTAATATGAAAATTCACCACATCAGAATCCATGAGTTAAGCATATTTAATCCGAATTACAGTTATTAAAAGGGGACTTTTATGCTTTTACTGCTTGTAGGAGGTATATTGTTGTATAATTTAGGGGGTCGTGTTCGTAGCATGTGTCAAAAACCACCTAAACAGTCATTTATGTTAGGGGCTTACAAAAAACCCAAAATGTGATTTACAATGTAGTGTCTATAATGTTAATTTTATTATAATTTAGTGGCTTCTCAATTGTTCCACTTGATATGACACAGAATTTATCAGCACAGCTACCTGAATTAGCAAAGAGGATCAGCTGATGGCTCAGGGTAGGTGAATGGTGAAAAGCCAGATACACAAGAAGTAAAAACAAATATAAAGACTAGTTCTGGTTGTTTTGCAATAACATTTTTATTGTAGAAAACATACTCATTGGCACTTTCCTTTATTGTTGCTGAAATAAAGAAAAAAAAAAGTTTCTTAAAGAGGTTTAAATGTTGTATTAGCTGCAGTGGCACAAGAATATGTTCTACAGTATGTTACCATGACAGTTTTTGGGTCATTACAACAACATTACAACCAACGTCACTGAAAACCGTCCGTACAGAACTCATTTTCGCAATTTTTGAACCATTTCAACCTGTGCAGTTTGTGCTGTAGTTTCTGCAAACATGATATGGTGCATAATGTATTCCCAAGCACAATGCAAACTCTATGTTTACAGTGATGCAATGTTAAAAAAACAAACATTATTTGGCACTTGACATGTGCTACATATTTTTTGCATATGCATGTTAACGGATTTTAAAATTCTGATATTTATCAAATAGATGCATAGGAAGTGCATTTGGCAAAGAAAGAATGATTTGGCAACAAATGCTACATAAGTGTTTCTGACGGCAGATTACACAGTGTCTTCATTATTTGTTACTGATACTAGATGATACTAACTGGCATCATCCACGTAAAGTATTGAAGTATACTAATGTGTAACACCATTAGCATTTACCACAGTGAACCTGATAAATACTGAACACATCGACTCACACACTGCCACGACTCCTCTGTTAAAGACTTTGTGTTTTGAGGTTTTGATATGTTTTTCCTTTTCCCTGCCACGACTTTGAAATGGGTCGTTTCAGAAATGTATAGCTTCCATTTGATGGTCTAAGAATGACAAATTAATATTAATACCAATTAATTAATATGAATACAATGCTAATATTAATATTTGAACCTGTACATCGGCATCCAGGTTTAACACCTTCTTTTGAACCGTTTTCCTGTTTTCTCAGAAAGTTAATACCTGTTATTTAGCTACTGTAACAATTTCAGTTAATAACGTAATAGAAATTTCCAATTTTTATTACATCTGCATACAATGAAAATCAATCAGAAGTCACGATCTGCTTTAACTACTTGACCCACAATTGCTAAATGCTAGCAAGGTAGCATTAGCAAGCTCATTATTACTATACATGTTAAGAATTACAATACTTAACATGTATAGTACCTCTTAGTTAACATTAGCCACTGGTGTATGTTAGCATGTAAACATTAGCTTGTGAGTTAATATGTTCCCAGTTAGCATCATATGAGCTTGCTTGGTGAAATTTTCAGACTTTTTTAGTTATAAGTGTGTTAAAAAGTACCCAGTCCAACATGCTAGCACCCCAGAAAGAGCATGTTAACATACGAAAGGAATATTTAAAAAAAATAAATAATAATAATTGGCACGCTTTCAGTAGGACTAATGATTAATCACTAGTGTATAGTATTTTCTACTATATTTCTCCTACAGACAGTCTTGCACCATTGGCATCTACCAGCCCTCCACCTCCACTACGAAGGGCTCTTTAACAGGGATCCTGCCACTGTTGACGATCACACACTCTGTGTATGGCAGGTTCCTGTCGTTGGTGTCCTGCAGCTCAATGGTGTGAACCACAGCCTGCAAAAGGAGATCCACAGAAGCAGGTTAGATACTTTATTTTAGTGACAGTGAATCACACATCAGTTTGTTTTAGGTGTCACCTTTAACATGCAGTGCAGTATTTCCACTAAACACGTAACAACGGATCAAGTCGTTAAAGTCCCATTCACACAGGTCTTAAAACTAGCATTTGACCATCTGGTAACCACAGGTTGTGAGGGGAAAAAAAATGGACATTCCCTAATTCTTGTGTTCTTAGTTGGAATACAAGTGATGGACTTGCAAACAATGTCTTGCTATTCTCAGGAGCTTTAATAAAACTATGGAAAGTACGACCTGAACCCGAAATAAAGTACTTTGAAAGTAAAGCCTTCAAAGAAAAATTGCACCTTTTTAAACATACTGGCTGTGGGGTTAAAATAACTTTTACTTTGAAGGCAAATATTCTCACACTTTGTCACATTTATGCTATTAATTAGCAAGTATTTGCAGCCAAAAATAAAAAAACTACAGATAAATGCAGAAATCTGATAAGAATCAAAGCAATCACTAGAAGGTTTTTGGTGCAGCCAATCGCCAACTTTCCTTTTATCCCAAAACTTTATGAAAGAGCAGTTGTCAAACAGCTAACAGATCATCTGCAGAGGAATGGCTTATTTGAAGAGTTTCAGTCAGGTTTCAGAGCTCAGCACAGAAACAACTTTAGTGAAGGTTACAAATGATCTTCTTATGGCCTCTGACAGTGGACCTCAGTGCTGATCATTATATTTTATTACAGTGATTACAGCATGCTGTAGGTATTACAGGTACTGCGCTGCAGTGGTTTGAATCATATCTATCTAATAGACTCCAATTTGATCATAACACACACCAATTAGTTAAACTGCAGGAATGTCTTAAAGACATAAAGACCTGGATGGCCGCTAACTTCATGCTTCTTAATTCAGATAAAACTGAGGTTATTGTACTCGGCCTTAAAGACCATATTTTTACTTCGAAAGGCATTACCTTGGCCTCCAGTACTACCGTGAGGAACCTTGGAGTCATTTTTTGACCAGGACATGTCCTTCAATGCACATACTAAACAATCAAGAAGGACTTCTTTCTTCCATTTACATAATATCCCTAAAATCAGAAATCCTTTACAGCACACGATTAGAAAATGTCCTTCCTTTCCTACCTTCTTCTACCCAGGACAGATTCAGTCTGATAATGATGAACAAAACCTGCCAAATTAAAACATGTTTTCCACTTCCACGTGTAGTACTTATCTTATTCTGTCCCTTGTTACATTACACTCATTATTTTCTCAGCACTTTGACTTTACTACACTCTCAGAGAAAGCCCAGTAAATTTTAGAAACCTAAGTAATAGTTTCCTGCCCTCTGCTGAGTCCCCACACCTCAGAACATTGCTAATACTGACCTTCCCTAGCTATAGCCTTTGCATACCTGTGCTCATCTCTCTTGTTGCTTCCTTGTCCTTGATTTAATGCTTTGCCAAGTTTTGCTCCTGCTGAATGCAGCCCAAGTCTGGATTATTTCCTGTACGGGTGGAGTTCCTGAATCTATACAAGAAACTAGTTCGCCTGTGGCAGACCTTTCAGAACAAATACAAGGACTAAGAGAATCAAATGTGAGCTTACTTTCTTTAATAGTTTGTACATTTAGTAACTCATTAGCTCTCAGTGAAGAGTCTTTGAGCTTCCTGAAAACCAGAGTCCTCCCATGCCCGCTGTATTCAGCTAATATTATTCAAACATCAGTACTCTCCTTTAAAAATAGAAAAATAAATAAAAAAGGGAGAAGGAAACAGAACTTTATGAGCCCTCTGAGCAGACAGGAAAATGCCTTCCCCCAGCTCTCCTTTTAAGTACGAGGGTCCAGTTTTGTGAGGATATGCAGCTGTTTAATGTCTCTTAGGTGCAATTTGTATTAATTTGGAGTTTTGTGCATTACATGCAAATGCTTCTCTTTAGTGTGATTTTTCATCTTGCTGGTCATTCTTATTTTGATCTCTATTTATGGCTCATTCAGCTGAATTGTTTATGTTTTGACATGTTTGAATGGGACTGCTAATTACTCATGGTTCTTCGCAGGTGATGTTAGTCGCCACTTTGCTTCTGCCTTTTTCCACCCATTCAATTATTATTAGGCTTTTTTTTTTGCCAATTACAAATTAAAGTCTGGACAACATTTTAGGTCCATCTAAGAGGCACAAAGACGACCATAAAAAGAAAAGAAAAACATTTCAGCATGTAATATTGGTTCGTTGGCAATCTGACAGTTTCCCATCTCTATTTCTGTTCATATATTTTATGCTTAATTTGTTCTGGCTTTGTTTTAATTGTCTCTTTGGATTGTTTTTAGTACTCTGCTGTCACTGAGGTCATTTTATGCATCTCTGACGTTTTTTGAGATTCTGCTCAGAGGCCCACTTGTGTATCACACTGCTCACCCTGCAGGCTGTTAACAGATTATTTCACAGTCAGGACACATTTGCACAAATAAACCCACACCTTCTCCTCCCCTGCAACCAGATGTAAGAAAAAGATTTATGGAAAAAAAATCTTAAGTTCCACCCACCATCCCATCCAGGACTTTGCCAAAAACCACATGTTTCCCATCCAGCCACGGAGCTTTGGAAGCTAGGATGAAGAACTGGGACCCATTGGTGTCTGGCCCAGCATTTGCCATGCTCACCTGGTACACAATTACACACACAACTCTTTGTTACGTCATGTCATCACTTGTCATATTTAGGTTTGAGTCAACTACCTTATTCTCCAATACATGAATTGCTAGTGAGAGTGTGCTCACCCAGCTTGCTCCAAGGTGCTTCAGTTTGAAGTTCTCATCTGCAAAAGTCGTTCCATAAATGCTGTGACCTAGATTTTTTAAAAAAAAGGAGATTCAGTTAAGCTCTGGTGGATTTTTTTTCCTAAAATGAAAAAGGTTTAAATTTAATGTGTAGGTACAACTTTGTCTTTCATTCCCACCTCCAGTCCCATCACCAGATGTGAAATCTCCTCCTTGGATCATAAAATCCTTGATGACTCTGTGGAACTTCGTCCCTTTGTACCCATAACCTTTCTGCAGAGACATGTAAAAACATAATGCTGCAACACAAAGACCACCGTGCATCAAGAGTGATACATGATTATGAAACTGCAAAACAAAAAAAAGAAGTGATCGATGTGAAAACTAGATTTTTCCACCTGTGGATACATTTGTATGTCCCAAACATTATATAGAACTTAAAATATAAACATGTTGTACAAGTAACCTTGGAAACAATGTCAACGCTAATTTCTAACTTTCTGACTGACATGTTGTGGTTATGATGATGGCTACATTTAATCGTCATCACTACCGTTAAATTTTATGTATGTGTTTTCATCTGTTTGTCTATTCACATTTATGTTGTATTTGACACATTAATTTATAAAGATTATGCACATTCACTGATTATCTCATTAGCTACACCTGTTGAATACTTGCTAATACACATATTTCATCTGCCAGTCTCGTGACAGCAGCTCATTTAGGCATGGAGACTGCTGAAGTTCGAACCAGCATCAGAGCAACTGAATGAGGAAGAAAGCTGCTTTCAGTGAATGTGGCATGGTTGTCTGCGTTGTACTGGAGTATTTTGGTCTACTGGATTGTTTCTGCCAAATCATTTCCAGTGTTTAAAGAGAAAATATCTAGTGAACAGCAGTTTTGGGCAAAAAGGCCTTTTAGATGCCAGATTTCAGAGGAGAATAGGCAGACACCTTCAAGCTGATGGAAAGGCAACAGTAACTCGAATAGCTAACCAAGGTATGCAGAAGAGTATCTGTGAATTTACAGATTACTGAACCTTTAAGCAGATGGGCTACAGCAGCAGAAGGCCATGCAGGATTCAATGGCCACAGTTTGTTTTCATGGCCATTGTATTTTCCAATGTTGGAAAATATTGCCTGCTTTAATAAGTCTTGGTTTCTGCTACAATATTTGGATGTACCTTGTATCAACAGTTCAGGTTGATTGTGGCAGTTTAATGGTGTGGGGGGATATTTTCTTGGCATACTTTTCCTCCCCAATACAAACTGAGCACTTGTTTTAACACCACAGCCACAACACAGACTATTGTTGCTGACCACCAACCACCCATTTTCTGATGGCTGCTTCCAACAGGGTAGAAAGCTAAAATCATCTTAAACTGTTCTCTTAGGCATGAGAATGAATTCACCCAAAGGTCACCAGATGTCAGTCCAACAGACTACCTTTAGGATGTGGTGGAATGGGAAACTCAAATCAAGGATGAAACTCATGGCAATATAAACCAAGATCTCTGAGGAATGTTTCCAGGACTTTGTTGAATCTTTGCCACAAGGGATTCGGGAAGTTCTGAAGGCAAAAGAGGTTCCAACCCAGTACTAGCAAGGTGTATCAATTGAAGTGGCTGCTGAATATCTACCATAATCACATCAGTGTGCGTGGAAATGTGTATTTGTCCAACATCATCCTACCTCTCCAGTTGCCAGTGCGACAAAGTTATTCACTGTTAGAGGGACGACCTCTCCAAACAGACCAATGACGATCCGCCCCACCTCATGACCTCCCACCGTTATGTCAAAAAATACCTGGAAAACAAAACAGCTGTCATTTAATAAAACGTCATACAACGTATTGTCATCCAATCAGCTCACTAATGGCCATCATTTCACACATGTACTGCAGCCATGTACTCTTCTAGACATGTGATGGCGAACTAGGCTTCTGTGAAAAGAGAAAACCAAGCAAGTCGTCATCCAGTGCCATTCCTCTTGTACACACTTTCAAGATAATGACCTTACCTAAAATAAACCCATTTCCAGAAGCCATATTCACCCGAAGAGACTGACTTCAAGATACCATGTGAATTTAGCCATCTCCTACAATCCCATTTACTTTTTATAGTCTGAAGTTAGAAGATCATTCATGTACATCCCACTGTTGCAAATAGTAGGAGCACTTGTAAACATGACGCCAAAGGACTCATCTCCATCTGATAAGCCGGAGAGGTTCAGATAAAACTTCATGTAGCACATGGATGTCAACATTAAAATTAGTCAAAAAAACCTTCCATGCTATGCAAACTTAACTCTGAGTTTATACTGAGCACTCATCCTCTGTGTCTATATGTAAGCGTGCTACTTTTCCTTTGCAACCAGAGGCCATATCAGCCGTAATAGGGAGTCAGTTTCCCTCTGCCATCTCTGTTGCATTTAAGTATCAGGTTTCTGTGGCTCCAAAAACTGACCAGAGCTCCTACTTTAGAATCACAGAAATGTGTGGTTTAATTAGAGCTATGCACCCTTTAAGCACAGTATAAAAGAAATACAACAGCTATAATGTCAAGACAGGATCTCATGGCTCTTCAAAGAAGGTCCTTAACATCGTCTTAGAGTACACCAGGGTTTGGGCTCCACATATGTTAACACAGTGTTTGCAAAATGGTTCTGAAAGTTCAGGTGTGGGTTTTATGCAGCTTTTCCATATTAATAATAATAATAATAATAATAATAATAATAATAATAATAATAATAAATCCACTCCTTGGCACACCTGGTGTATGGTGAGAATTGAAAGAGTATGTAACATTAAAGGCTACAATTGACACTAAATAGGTTAACAAGGGTGAAAACTGAGAAGAAACCAAATAAAGAAAAGAAGTGCTGCCTGTCTTATGGTCTGTATCTGTGCAAGATGTCAACAGGCCTCAACCCAAGTATATCAAGCTTTTTTGAGAGGTTAGCCAATACCAACATGGTGCCAGAAAAGACACTTAGAGACCAAATGTTCCTTTTGTAAGAAATCTGATGTATGTAGATGCAACTGTAAATGCAAAAAAGAGAATAATCCTGTAGTCAAAAAATTGCCAAAGGCATGCCGGGTGATATACGGGTAATTTTATTGAAAATCACTGGTGATTTTTCTTTATACACTTTCATGCACGAGCTCCATGTTTAAATGAATTTCAAAGTAAAAGCAGGAATGTGGCTGAATAACCGAGTGTGAGTTTAACAGATGGCTTTTGCAGATGTTAAGTGGCTCATGCCTTTTCAGGGTTTGTGCATGTTTATTACAGCCTCAGAGTAAGGAGGTCACATTTATCTAAGAGTGTGCGCGTGTGTTCGCCTGCGGACAAACGCATTGCGCATTAAGTTAATCTCAATGGACACGTATACAGCTGTGTGTGTGTGTGTGTGTGTGTGTGTGTGTGTGTGTGTGTGTGTGTGTGTGTGTGTGTGTGTGTGTGTGTGTGTGTGTGTCCCACATATTCTCGAAGAATCACGGAGACAGAAGCCTTGGCCTCCTATTGTCACCGGACACGTCTCCCCTCGCACTCCGGGTGACCTGTGCGCGCGTGCCCTTCCTGTAGTAAAGCACTTCTGCGGGATCGCCGTGAACCCACGAGAAGATGCAGATCGAGCACGCGGAAAAGAAGCCTACGCGGTTTTGGATTAATGCAAATAAATGCGGCAAAATATCTGCACCCACCTTCTCTGTGACTTTCGGTCCTGTCCGTGAAACTGCGCCGGACACCGACTGCAGGACGACGGCAGAGAGGAAGAGGAGAGCGGGGAGGCTCGTCCGGAGCTCCATCTTTGATTAGCGGAGACAGGCCCCTGCTGCGAGAACCGCAGAAAGGGCGAGAGGATAAAGAGGCAGTCACAGCAAGTCACAGCTGGAAGGCTGGCCGGGGAACGGCGCTCATAACCCGGCTACATCATAAGACCACTCCCCCCTGTGGGCTGAGTCTGGACCAAAGACCTGCCTACTGAGAGGGAGAGGAGAGCAGACAGAGTGAAAGGAAAAGACGAGACTGACGAGGAAACAAGAATAGCAGAGAAAATAAATGTTAAAACTTGAGAAATTTTGATGATTATAGTTTATGATGATATAGTGTCATGAAGGAGGATAATGCAGAGTATGCATACTGGCTAATGACTTGTGATCGAAAGTTGTTTGTCAGTGTACATGTGGTTTATAGTCAAATCCTCCACTGGGTTGTTACACAGATTTCAAAAAAGCAAAAATGTTATCTTGTCAGGATTGTATTTTGCCATGTGTAATAAAAATCTGTGCTTATATTAGTGATAGACTGTATATAAAAGATGGATGAAGCCTCTGTGTTTGAGTAGTGAAGCAGTAAAGGCAAGGTAAACATGTATTCTTTCTGCTGACCAACAGGAGATGAGTTTTCTTTCACCGCCAGCCTTTCCCACCTGTGACTTCAGAAAACACTTTCATGATGAGTTTGTGGTGTCAGTCGCTAGTTTCAAACCTTTCTTCAATACAAAAACATGTTCAAATTGTAAATGTTGGTCCCATTTAAAGTAAAATAAACAACAAAGTGGGGTAAACGTAAGTGCAAAGTTACCTTGTAAGTAATTAGTGCTATTATGTTAGGGTGCAGTATCCCTTTGATTTCTTCGTCAGATACCATAAAAGCCAACACAGGAGGTAGTTATCCAACTAGCTAGCACCATATATTTGACACAGGTGACATTGGCATGTCCATTTCTATGATAATCATGTATACAGTGCAGACACATGGCATATAGCACATATTATAGTGAGCATCTTATTTCTTACTTAAGTTCACTTTGCTATGTGTGTCATTAATAATAAAAGTTTTATGGAAATTATGCAGGGCTCTTTAAGTATGTTAAAGAATAGATGAATTATATATGCTTCTGTAAGATTGTCTAATATACAGAATAAAAAAATCTAAAGACACAAGCTACTATTTTCCAATGAGAATAATAATACCTCAAAACAGGGAAAAAAGATTCTGTAGCTCAGAGGATCATATTTTTCTTGACTAACTGACAAAGAGTTGCATTTTCCTGCATGCAGTGATCTATAAGGTGCAGTGGCTTGTTTCTAACACTAAATGAAGGATAATGAAGTCCATACAGCAGAGTATTTTATCTTTAAAATACTTTACTGCATTAAAAACACCTCAGGTCTGCTCGGGCTTGGCTTCAGCTGCAGGAAATAAAGCTGAAAAAGAGAATATAAGTCCCCGCTGAATACATGTCTATAGAGATGAATTATAATAGTCAGCCTGCCGTGACCTTAACACCACAGCAGGGACACACACACACATACACACACGGTTATCGGCCTCCTGTCAAAGCAGCCCGTCCATTCGTCTTTTCCTGCCGCCATCCGCCGAATTAATTAAGCAGAAATGTAAACGTTTTAATTGAATGTCAAAGCAGGACCTTAACAACATGCTCCTATGTAAATGAAAGTGACACCGCTTTAAACCTGTGTGTTTACATGTGGGTTTATACCAAGGTCACAGCAGCCTAGTCATGTATTTATGCATGTGTGTGTGTGTGTGCTGCACAGCGTAACTACAAACATTTTAATTGAATTAACACCACTTGTGTACTAATTGGCCCCATGCATTTAAACCAGTAGGGCTTCAATCAACCAATAGTGGAAGCGAACCCTGTAAACATCTCCTGACTTTAATGGTCACAAGAGTGATTCGTAGCCATATTAATTACAAGTAAATTAGATGATCGTTTTTATCAACAAATCAAGATTTGATTTGTTGATCATTTTGTCTGATTTCTCTGTCACTGATGGGTTGAAATGGAACCCATAGAGCTTGAGTATTAGTCATACTCTGACTTCCTTTAAGTGAAACTAAGTCAACTGTAATAATTGTCTGATACTTGAAAACTTGTTGGATTGACGTTTTACTTGTAAAGCAAAACCTGAGGTCAATTTTCTTGGGAATAATTCAACAGTGGGAAAATCCTTTTGGGACAGTGTGCATCACAAGTACTTCCATACCAGCCTGGGGCACAAAAAATCCCCTCTATTAATAGTGTTTCTATTAAAACACTGTTTTGTTTTGTTTTGTTTAACTACTAGGTGTTCCTGGCAGCAGTTTGGGACCTTCATTTTGCATTGTGCTGTAGTCTTTCATATTAGTACTCATAGGCAATATAAAGGATGATCAAACTAGACTTCACGTGTGAGGTGTGAAGCTGACTATGAAACCAAGGACACCCCATGTTTGCTGACTAATGGGAAGTAAGTCAATGTGTAGCCAATTAGCATAACCTCAATAATTCTCCTTTCTGATTCTAATAATGACCATAAATTAGAAAATTGACACATTGTTCTATTCACAGAGAAAGAAACCTGAGGCAACGTTTCCCATAAAAACGATACAACTGCTAAAAAGCCATGTTGGCCCCTGCTAGCCATTTTAGTGTTGGCTTCACTTTCAGAATCAAAAGCTATGTTGACCTTTCATACTGTCATTTGGTGCTATTTTTATAAATTAGGTTGTTCAATAAAATAGTTTTTCTTTCAGCTGAATTCTTGCAGCTGTTTTACAGCTTGAACTAAATTAACACAGTTTTAACCCAAATACATCAAATCTGAAATAAATATAACTATTTTATGACCCCATGTGTAACATGCATAGATCTAATTAAACACATTTTCAAAGAAACTATCTTCCCTCTCGGTGGTTTTTAAACAGAAGAATCTTTATTGAGGTCATAAGTCAAGTGAATATTTGGGTTTCTGTTACCAGAAGGATCTTCACCTGCTGTCCATTAGAAAGAAACATGTTTAAGGCAGTTCTGCGTTGAGTTCAGTTTTCAGGAGGGGCAAATGTAGAATCTATGGTACGACTGGTCTTTTTGCCTGCGTAGAGCCTACACAAAGGGATTTCCAACCTCGCTTGCATGCATAATGTGCATGCACATAATGAACAGCATGTAAGTCGACGTGGGTGACACTGTGTCTGATCCTGATGGGGTTAAAAACTGTGCTTGAAGAGCAAGAGGAGTGACAACTGAGCTCACCTTCAACAGGAGGAACAGAAGCTCAAAAACTCTAAAAAACAAACAAACAAACTAAAAACTAAAAGTGTTTTTATCTTCCTTGAGAAGAGACCTCTTGTGGTCATAAATGTGATTACGTGTCTACATAGAGAATTCAGGCTGACGACTCCATCACTTCAGGAAACCTCGTTAGTAACACAGTAGATAAAATATTGTGTAAAATCTATACGAGGATGTCTTTATGTGGCCATTTTTACCATGAAATCTGCTCTCTGGAAGCAACTTTATATTTAAAGACAATATATATTATTGCATGTAGTTATGCCAAATATATCAACATATCAGTGGTGTAAGTTATATTCACTGGCATCAGGGACTGTACCGTATACACGAGAAGTCTCTTATTCACTTCATTAATTTCAAACATCTCATTGTAAGCAATCTTTTTTTCCAAAAACACTCGTGCAGTATTGCTTGGCCTGTTTGTGCTGTTGGCAAATTGATATACTTAATTACACTGAGAGAAGTTTAAAAATTTAGATGTTATTGTTAAGAAATAAAAATGATACACTGCTTTTATGAGGTTATAGCTGAATAAATGCAGAAAATGGGCCATTTTAGCTCATTGCTAGGTGGTTGCTAGGTAACAAGATGATGTCAGAACTTCTGATATAGATAAGAACCTTCAGGGGCCTAAGATGTACCCGTGTGCCAAGGAGAAAACAACAACTCAATAAATAAATACATGAATAAATAAAATACATCAACAATCAAAAGTACAGCATGAGAATCAAAGGAGGTAACTGCAGTGGACAGTTTTCATTTTTTCCATGGATGGCTACATTCATAGGATGATTCTCGTCCGAGGTCTGCTGCCACTCATTTGTATCGGTTCTATTTACACTTATCTTTTATCCTTTAATATACATTACTGCGCACAGTTATTGCACAGCCATATCTGAGTTTGAATGTTTTTTAAATAATTGTAATCTAAAGTTAAACTGCGTCCATGTCGCTGTTGAAAATGAAACTCCTCTTGCATTCCTGCAATGTTCTCACATGCAGGAATACACAGCTTTGCTAAATGAACTCTTGTTTATATTGTGTTTTTTCCTTTCCTGCAGCCGTCTAAATAATTAGCTTTTGTTGTAGAAAATGATGAATTTGGGCAGTTAATTTATTGATCGTCCGGCTCCTTTCGATGTGCTTTGCTTTAGAAAGTCATTAATCAATGGATGAAAACACCTAATTCTACTCCTGCTCTGTTTTCCCCCCTTTTCTTTTCTTTCTTTATGCATTCTGTCTGGAATGGAAAATCCCCCGCGGCATTATGGAGACGAATCAAAACTATGAACTAAAAATGATGGTGATGGAGAAGAAATATAAGAAATGTACATTTAGAATAAAAAGCACCATGAATTCATCATTTGTATCTGCTGGTTAGGGAACATTTGCTTCAATCTTACATTTGTAATGATAAAAACAAACACCACAGCTTCAGTTCAGCTTAAAGTGGGAGTCATGCTGATGTTAAAAAAGACCTTTATATTAAATATTATGAATTTGTTCCAGTGAATGGTGTTACAATATCATAACTGGGTGAAAATAAATGCTAAACATTAATTTAAAAGATGAAATTAAACAGTTGACAGTGACAATAACAAGTGTTAGTAGGAATAATATTCACATTTACCATTATTTTGTGTGGGGTTTTTTTAAACGTTTTTCTCATTTAACACCACAAACGGCCAAGTATGACAACCAAAACATGACAGAAGCGGTGTGTTATTAATGTGCAATCTTCTAATCTCACATTGAAATACCTCCACTATCGTATCATGGGTAATGTTTATGAACAAGTTAAAACAATATATTGTCAGTCAACAGTCTGTACACACAAGAGGGCAAAAAACTATGATGAACAAATGCACAAAGTGTAGCTTTTTGACTATTGTACACAGCGAGCACAGTGAAGAGGAAGCCAGCATTTAAATGTAAAGTGTTATGATAAATTACAAATTCTTACAATAATTCATAACAGAACATAAAGAACATGAGAAAAAAATAGTAAAGTGAACTTTACGTTCATCTCTGTCGTCTTTAACGGTGAATTTGGGGCTTAGTTTTCCTCACACTGGGCTCTTTTCGTCCCAGACAATTATTTAGTGGCGAAGTAAGCTAGGACCAAAATAAACATATTTGGTAGAGGGCGCAATTTCCTGCTCAGTGTAGCAAAGGAAGTTTAGCTCATAGACTGAAGAACTCAGCTGATGTTGATTTGTGGCTGCAGTTATTTACTTTTATATAGATAAGAATGAAAACGGAATGAAAAGAATATCTCGCCTATGCAACTATGAGGTGTTGTAATTCCCCAGTAGGAATGTGGAGTTTTAATTTTATATATTTGTGCATTGTTATTGTTGTATAAAATAAAAACAAATCTGAGACGAGTGCTAGCATTGTAAAATGTCGTTTATTAACATTTAACAAATTAATCTGTAAGTGTAAAACTAATTTTAACTATTATAAGTTCAATCATGACATTTTTGGCCAGCAGTTAAACTCAAAATGTAAAATGCACCAAATATTTTTTGTTCACTAGTATAGTTGTATAGTTTTTGCCAGGAGCAGGAAGTCTAAAAAGTCACTGAAATGTAAACAATAATGCTCAGGTTGTTTTTTCCCAGCTTTATGGATTTCTTCGTTTTATTAAAACTCAGCACTAAAAATTCATCGGTATTGTTCATTTGTGGATGGATGCAAAAAAAAAGAAAAGCCTTAGATCTAAAAGGAAGTGTCATGCCAGCGATTTGACTCTTCAGCAGTGACTAACAGCTAATTCCTTAGAATAAGACACACAAATCACTGAAAAAGGAAGTAAAGATGTGGGATTGTGCTGCAGTGCTGCTGGCTTCCTTCACTGTTAAAAAAAAATTCCTTTTTCATCAAATTGAACAACCAACCGTACAAGGACATTTTTACTGATGTTGTGATTAAAATTGCCTTTTTGAGTGCACGTTAAAAAAAACAAAACAATCTCCTAACAATAAGAACCTGCATCCTCGGAGGTGAAAAATTACATGTAAGAAGACCCTAGATTTGAACTACCAACCCTGTGCTTTCCTGCTGGCTACTGTCGACCCTGAACTTGTGCTTCAGCCAATCAGACGGGCTGTTGCCGCTCCACATTCCTCCGTGCTGAAAAAGTCGCTTTAAGCCGACAAGAGTTCATTTTCAGACGCTTATGTTTGTGTTTTTGTTCGTTATCAATCCACCAGAGGTCTCGAGGATGACAAATGGGTCCTGTCAGGGCGACGCCAGTCATAACAACACACACTCATTCTCACACACACACACACACACATTTACATTTTCAGGCATTTAGCTGATTCTTAGCTGTTCTTATCCACAGCAGCTTACAATGACTGATGTACACACACATACTGTATGCTTTACGTGTGTGTAGGTGTGTGCGTGCGTGCGTGTGTGTGTTTGTGAAGCAGACGGGTGGGAAAGCTTGGGGTCATGGATAACAAGTCAGACCCCAAACACAATGAGCTCGGCTGTAATCTGTCTTATCTTCACTCGTACACACGTGCGCACACACACGCACATACATACACATACACACATACATACATTACACAGACACACAGTGGATGAAAGCTGAGCGATTTGAACTGGCAGAAAGACCACCTATAAGATCAGAAATAAAAATAAATATCAGAAAAACAAGATTTTAGATTGTTGAAAGTTCTTCTGTGGATGAATGAGGAGAATGAAAAATAACTGACAAGAAGCTCAAAAACTATACGAATTTTAAAAAAAATCTTTCCTGAGAAGAGACCTCTTGTGGTTATGGATGTGATTGCTTGTCTACATAGAGAATCCAGGTTGTAGACATCGCCTCCATTGCTGCAGTGAAACCTCATTAGTAGCAGATTTGTTAAAAGCATAAGTCTGCTGATGTCTACATACACAAAAATTCAGAAATTCGCTTTCACTACTGATGTTCATAATCTAGCTAGAACCCCATAGAGCTGAAACTGTATAATTCTGAACTTCTTCCACAAAGAGTGATGTAGTTGCTGTAGCATGGCAGTTTGCCTCCCACCAGGTGACCTGTGTAATCATGTTGCGGTCCCCCAGAGGCTGAGCATGCAGCACCTTTCACCTCTGGGGTACTAGTTGGTCGCTACACTGGACACTACTTGCAAAAAAAGAATAAATCCAGTCACCAGAAAGTTATTTTTTCCTATTTGCAAAGATGTTGCTCAAAGATTTTATGACTTAGTCATTATCTGTACTGTTTTTGGAAAAAACTATAAATCTTTTGTGATTCTGTACATCAAGAACAATCTGCTGGGCACTGAGTAGGAAGTGGAATGATTCTGCTCTGTCAGCTTTGAGTGACATTAGTGAACAAACAGCATTTCTTTATTAGGGTTACGGGGTGTTATGACCTCTAGGGGTAACAAAGTATATGTACCGGACTGATATTTGAAAAACTTTCAGTTACCTCTGGTTTGATGAACCAAACTGAACTGATTTAAAGAAAAATTGCTTAGTTGTACAAACACAAGTCTTTAGCACACAAAGGTGTGCTAAACTGATTCACTACAAATCACCAGCAACCTTTGATAGACACATGAGAGAGGTTTGCGTGTAGCCAGTGCTGCTTTCACCATATTGGCATTTGTTCATAGTGTCAATAAAGATCATTTGAATGAAGTAAAAAGAGTCCAGTCTGAAGCAAAGCACTGTAAAGAAGACATGAAAGAAATAAAAGGGGGGAAAGGAGGGAGATAGTAAAAACTGAATGTTTGGAGAAAAAGGAGGATGGAGAAAAGAGAAGTGAGAGAGAAAGGATACGTGTGAATTTGAGGGAGAAAGAGAGAGAGAGAGACTATGGAGAAAAGCGGGGAGAGAGGAGGAGAGAGGATAAGTGAATGGAAGTGGAGAGAGAGGGGGTGGGAGAGAGAGACTCGTGTAGAACACTCTCCGGTAGTTCTGGCTCCGGAGACGCGCTGGACGCAGCGGACTGTCCCGGCTCCTCTCGATGGTTCACCGCAGCCCGGAGGAGGGACAAACCTTCCACCGCTGCCCGGAAATCGGCGCCCAGGAGCCGCACACACTCTGATAACTGTAAGGCTTTGCTGCTTTGCCAACTTTCACGTTATAAAAAGAAAGGGAAAACATCAAAGGGAACTCCAAGCAAAACCTATCGGAGCCTCTCCGCGTCTCTGCCCGCCGAGCGCTGCCTCTGCTTGGACTCGATCAGCACGCGAGATCGCCGAGCTTCCAGGGACTTATCCGGATCATCTGCTCACTTATTCAGATGAAACTATTCATCACGAACTGGTTTACACTGTAAACTACTCGGAAGTGTGAACGTGAGTGCGTTAACGGCTTTTGTTGGCTTTTCTAACGCGTTTTGTTTTTTTGCGCTCGGTGTGCGTAAAATCCGCGCTAAAACAAACCATCCGAGACAGAGACAGCGGAGCAGAGGAAGGAGGCAGAAGTCAGTTTATATTTGGTGTTTTATTGGTGTTCGAAGTTTACGTTCCAATCTGAGTGCTTTTATTTGGTTGGTGAGACTTAATTCGTCACGAGTTTTAAAAAGAAGGTAGAAGAAAAATAAAAACTGCAAATAGAGGCAAACAATTCAGTTATAAGATCGTTTTATTTTAAGTCATACAGAAGATTCTTTTATTTGTACATCGTTTACGTCTCCTCATTTCAGTGGACGTAATTGTTTCCTATTTTTAATATTCGCCAATATTCAGCACTATAAAAACTCTTTCTACTTTCTAATAATGTCTTCTTAAGATGTGTAGAATCATACCTCATTCTTACCATTGGAATTTAGATCTGCAGATTTTCTTTTCTTTCTTTTTTTAAACAAAAAACACACCAGAGTGGACATCCACCTTTGAAATTCCTCTGCGAAAGGCTTCAGGTTGAACCAGTGGAGTATTTAAGACTGAACAAACTCAGCAAGATCACCTAAAACATCTGAAGCATGACCCTCTCACTCTTTTTTAATTATAAACACGGATATAAATTTAAATTTGGAATTTTGTATCGGATTTTATCCTTTTATAGCTTGTTTGAAGCCTAGAAACACATTAGGGTGACTGAAAGGAGAGCAGAAGCCAGACTGTGAAACATATTTATTTGAGATTTGGTTTGCAATCAAAGTTGTAGAAAAGTGAAACACCTGATTTGTAAATTTATAGATAAAAAAAACTCAGACTACATGTAATGTTGATAAATTGTCATTTTAAACTTTATACCTAAAACATTTCAATGCAATTTGCACCATTTTACATTTACAATTTTTACAAAACGCAAGAAAAAGGGAAAAAAGTAAAGAAAAAAAAAAACATTATCGATCAGCAAGCTGATGATTAATGTGCTCACAAATTTAACACAAATGTAATTTGGGATGAATCCTCAGAAAAGAAATTGTTTGAAACAAAACGCTTTCTGGTAAAAAAAAAAATAAAAAAAATGTGTGAATCAGGTGTGATCTGTTGTAGATTTTGAAATGAGCAATTAGACTGAATTCTGCAGAAAAAAAAATCAAGCAAACACATCGGTCATCAGTTGAGTTCTGGAGTCGAGCTCTCTCTTAAGTCCCTGAAAACTGATTTATGTAAAAACGCAGTAACTTAAGGCACCGATTTTATCTTTTAAAAAGTCATAAATGTCTCACTAAAGTTGTTAAATATGTTTAAAAATTAATTAAACACACAATTTGAAAAATGTCTGTAGTGAATCTGACACTTGTTGTATATCTTGTGTTTGAAGTGAACGAACTGGAGCCTCTGCATGTTCAGCGCTTCATGTTTTGACTCTTGAATGTTTCTATATGTTTTTTGATCCTGATGATTGATGCCGCTCTCTCTCTGATGTTTCCTCCCAGCAGTCAGTGGACAGCCATGCTGAAGCCGGGCGACCCGAGCGGTTCGGCCTTCCTTAAGGTGGACCCGTCCTACCTGCAGCACTGGCAGCAGCTGTTCCCTCAGGCTCAGCTAAAAGCTCCTCTGGCTCCTCCGCCGCCCCCACCTGACCGTCTCTCCATCCCTATTGACACCGTGCGCCCATCCCGCCTGCATAGCCACCTCCTGGCTTCCACGCACTGCACTTCTTCTTCTTCCACGTCCTCCTCTTCAGCAGCTTCTTCTTCAGCAGCAGCAGCAGCCGCAGCAGCCGCAGCAGCAGCAGCAGCAGCCCTCACTCCGTCCACCTCCATCTCCATTTCCACCAACGCAGGGCTCTCCCAGCTGCCTGTGCCCCAGCAGATCGCACTTTTTGGGCAGGCATTGGCCCCAGTGTGCGCTGGACCTGGAGGTCCTGGAGGAGGAGGAGGAGGACCAGGAGGAGGCGGAGGAGGAGACCTAGTGGTGGTGGTCCCTCCAGAGAACCCGCAGGGGCTCAACCCAGCAGCTGGGCTCCTCCATCAGGCCAAAGAGCAGAGCTGCGGAGGGGTGGGGGTTGGAGTGGTGTCGTCCAGCGTGAAGAGCAGCAGCAGCGGAGGAGGCAGCGAGGAGGGCGGCAAAGGGACCGTGACGAGGTTCAAGCTGACGGCAGAGGAGCTGGACTACTATCTGTACGGACAGCAGAGGATGGAGATCATCCCGCTGAGCAACCACACGGGAGAGCTCAACAACCGTATGTACACACACACTGACACACACGCTTTATTTAGAGAAGCAATCCTGTAATCTTCAGTTCTAACAATCCTTCTGTGGCGCTCGACCATGACCTTTGACCTTGTGGTGTACTCAGTGTTTAACTGTCAAGTACTTATAATCACACTGCAGTGTTTCTGTCGGGCTTAAAATCGTCTGCTCAGCGTTTCAGGTGTTTTTTTAATCCTATTATTACAACTAAAATAACATATTTTTAATAAAATGTTTAACCACTGAGTGTTGCTAATTATAATTTTTTATTTTAAAAAATTGCTTATTTCTTTAATTTCCCATGAATATTTATGTATTATTACTGCAAAAAAAATTCTTTACTAGTTTTTGAAAAGTTATAACTAATCTTTTAAAATATATATTTTTTAATCTTAAAGATAAATTAACACATAACGTCTCCTCTTTTTGACCACAATAATTTTCTTTTTTGTTTTGCGGCGTTTCTTTCAAAATACACACATATGTGGCATGCTGCCAGCATCGGTTTCCACCTAAACAACCTCTTAAAATTACAATAATTTATACACAATAAAATTATGTATTTAAATCTCCTCCATCACTCCACATGTGATTCACTCCTTAAACTGCACATCATTTCAGATTTATTTGGTCATTAAAGTGCACTAAACTTGTAACTTAAGTTTAGAGTAAATCTAACATGATTTAACTAATGTAAGATTTAATTGCATTCACTGCAGTTTTAAAGCGTGTCATGCAGCACTCGTGTGAGAGGTTACAGTTGGTTTGACAGCTGCTGTGCTGGACAGTAGGAGCTGGAAGAAGAGGATAGTGGTTGGCGTGGAGGGTCAGAGGTCAAAGGTCAGCAGCCTGGCCTGGGATCACGCTCTCAGACAGCAGCAGTCCTGCAGCTCACAGTTAATATTAACCAGAGTCCATTTGGATCTTGTGTTAAAATACAAACGCCTCTTTTCTCTGCACCTGTCGGCCTTCACGCACCATTTAAGGGTGTTTATTAGAGTGCGCTGTCATTTCATTCCGGTCAAAGCTGCGGATTATTTCCCTAAAAGTAATAAAAATTTATATTAAAAAATAGAAACATTTAGAGATTTTTTTCCTTAGTTTTATTTTGTTTTAAAGGTTTTTCACTTTTACTTTTTTGTGTTCTTCGAAAAAAGACAATCTTCATCCGCCTTAAAAACGGCTATTTTTCACTCTAAAGCCGACTAAACTCCAGCTTCGATATCGGCTGTGAATCCTCGCACACGTTTACACAGATATCGACGAGGTGCTGTCATGCGTAAAAGACGCACGAACACGCCGGTTAAAATCTCGCCAGTCTGGCCTAGAGGTGCGTTTCTTCAGTTCTGTCGGGACGTCCCGTTAAAAGAAACACACACACACACATGCATACTTCCCGGTGGAGGCTCAGCGCTGTAAACAGCCGCTGTGCACGTGGAGATTGATTTAAAGTTTCGGAAAGTTTGACATCTACCCCGGGAAATCACTTAAATACCCAGAAAAATGCTTCTAATTTCATATATATCAGTGATTCAGTTTTCTGTTGTGATGTTACCCTCTGAATATAATTAAACTTTGACCGAGTGAGTTAAATCCTGAACTGAACAGATTTGTTCAAGCGTAATTTAAGTTTTTGAAATCGCATTGTTTGCCATTAGTTTAACATTACAGTCAGAATTTATTTATTATTGTAATTTAATCATTTATTTGCCCGATTATTATTATTTTGCTATCAGTTTTATTTTAATGTCCTCACAACATTTCTAACATTATGGAGGAATTTGTCGCTCACTGCTTTAAAAAAGGTCCGTTTTTGATTACTTTAATCTCCGACTTCCTGAACATTCCCACAGAAAAAAGGTGATTTTAAAGTGGCTGCACCCTGATCCATCTTAATTTCAGTCGGATCTCATTGGGTTTTGTAAAGTGTTCAGAATTTGCAGGAGAATAACGAGGACTTCATTTTATTTCTGTTTTGCTTTAAACGTTAAACTTCGTGCTCTCTGCTGCTGCAGCGTCACCGCTCTGTCTCGTTCTGCTGTAATAATCCTGTAATCTGGCGCTTTGGCGTCTGTGCCGTAACCTCGGGATTCATCTCCGCCGCTTCTGCTTTCAGGCGTTATGGCAGCGATCCTAAACAGCACGCAGATTGTGTGTGTGTGTGTGAGCGCGTATATTCCGCGGTGATAAAACGGACCATCAGCAGTAATCTGAGTCGATACGCGCCGGCAGGGCCGATGAGGGATGGAGGGACAAGCAGGAATTAATTGCCGTATATAGTTTTGTGTTTGTGGAGGGGAGAGAGAGGGAGAGAGTGAGAGAGGAGGAGGGGGGATCGATCCACCGACCTACCGGCCCGCTATTTATCATCCCAACACGGTCGTATTGAGGTCTCCTGGGTGTGTGCGCGCGCGCGTGTGTGTGCTTGAGTGGGTGGAGTGGGGGTGTAGATAAAGCAGTCACATACGCACTCCTTCATGTGTCACTGTCACAGCTCGATTATTAATTACAGTAATAATAACAATAATAATAATAATAATAATAATAATAATAATAATAATAATAATAATAATAATAATGATGATGATAGTTAATTATTATCCATTTACGTTTTTACTTATTTCATGTGGGTGGGGGGGGGGGGGGGGGGGGTTATTATTTTTATTTAAGTTCAATAGCTGCAAGTCATTTTTCCTTCTTTGCTATGCTAACAGGTTCTGTCTGAATATTTATGGCACTGATTTTCACGCTTGGTTTTTAGGGCTCTTACGTCTTTAGATAAATATTTTCAAAAATGTAGAATGTTTGTTTCTCTCTCGCACTAATAGAAGAATAAATGTAAAAAGCATCCACCAACAGAATGCGGGACTGACTGAAGGTCTAACTGATATGTTGATACAGTTTAAAATAAATGAAGTTTTTATTAAAATGATTGACTGCAATGGTTTGTTGAGTGACATAAATTATTATGTCACTATTTTGTTTTTTGAGAGAGGAAAACTGCAAATGTTTAAGTCACTTGTTTTTTGTTGTTTTTTTTCACTATTTTCTAATTGATTGATTAGTCAAAAGATGTTTTTTTTTTTCTCCAAACATTGAATGATTATTAAATTAAATAATTATTAAAACAGTTTAAAGCTTTCACAGATCAATCTTTGGTGTAACTCAAAGTCCAGCAACACTGGATCCCACATTTGCCATTATGCCTGGAACAACCTCTCATTAGCCCATCACAGTCCGCTTTTGTTACATGAGCTTTCTGTTAGAAGCTTCTAACCCAGGATAAACATGAGGATGCCTTTGTGACATCATTCGAGGTAGTTTTTAAGACTTTATAAAAAATATTTTCCAAAGAGATTTTTTTTGTTTTTTTCAACAGACTGAGTAAAACTACTCGTGGTGAGAAAACCGAGTTCTTTAAATGCTCCAAAATTTGTGAGTTTGTTAGATGACAAATGATTGTGACTCATTTGTATTTGAAAATCATAATGTTAGTATTCACAGATTCGTGGCTACTTCTAGATTAAAAAATGATCAATAAATGACAAATTCTTCCATCTGTTGCTACTATTACAAGCTAAAAATACAGATAAATCAAGCAGACTTACCTAACATGCTGGCGGATTAGCATACAATTAGTTCCTTTGGTTTATTGCCTAAATATATACATTTTTAGTTATTAATTTAATAATTTGAAAATCAAATTAAATTCCAGCCATATTTCCCCCAGTCCTTTAGATGTTTAAGTCATATATGTTCACATCAGTTTTATGTGACTGAGCAGAAGTGGAAAAACAAACCGAAAGAAAACATAAAGGGGCTGGAATTTTATGTTCAATAAATACATACATAAATTTTCAAGCTTTATGTCGATTTCCCAACAGCAAAACGTATGGCTGGAAGTTATCAGCCAGCTGGGATGCATTCTGCTTTGATAGGAAACACAGATCAGTTTTTCCGAGTTACATCTGGAGTTAATACCAGCTGACAGTTTTACAGTAATTTAATAACGGCTGAACACACACACAGACCTCTGACTGCTTGTATGTTGGTTTTCAGCCTCTGTCAGTTTGTGTGGAGTCACTCAAAACAACTTTAGCACACAAACTATACTGTGTGACAGATATTAAATGCAAATCACACTTTAACCTCTCTCTAACCGACAAGCTTGCAGGTCAAGTTGTTGTTTACTGTCTTTAAGTGCTAATGAGAGGCTTGAAATGAAATTCAAACCTTCTGTAAAGACGAGGAGCGTACGCTCTGTCACGTATGCTCGGTGCAAATCTAATTCTTGAAAAATCACATGCATAGAGTTCTGACTGATGCTGCGATCGCATTTTAAAGGCAGCATGCTGTGACTGCTGCCTGGATTATGTCTCATCTGGTTACATCGATGCAGGGAGAAGGATTCAGAATCATGCATGTTAGTAAAAGATTGTGGTTTTCATTAAATATTTAAAATCTAAACATGTCATGGTTTGTTGACATGTTTAATATTAAACCATGACAGTATTTCCTGTGTTTGATATGTGTTTCTCCAACAAAAAACAAAAAGCCATCATATTACAGAGCTCCAGATACAATTATTTTCTGTGTAAGAGCTGATGTTGCTCAGAAAGACCTCACAGAGCTGATTTTCCTGATTATGATCAATCGTGGAAATAAAGAGGGTTGAAAGATTTAAACCAGACCTGTCTCAGAAAATCATTTAAAGACCTTGATATTCTGCCGTCGGTGTAATTCAAGTGGAGAAAAATAAATAATTGCATTTATGAAATTCATAATTACACTACGGCAGTCAAGCCTGTTATGTTTAACATGTATACACATAAAGTGTAGACCTCCCAGACTGGACACAGGACGACACCTCTGTCTTTTAAATGGTTTTGAGAAAAGAAAAATAAAAGAATCACAGAATGTGAATAGTTTTTATGTATATATTTTATGATTGTACAAGTATTTTTATTTTTATTTTAAAAGGAGAACCAAAAACAGGAAAAGGTTTTTCTACCTAATTGTGTTTTTAAGATGTCCACAATGATTTCTGACCACTACGAGGTGGAAGAACAAACTCAAGAATACTGAATATGTTACAGAAATATATATTTATTCACTTATAAACTTTACTCTTTGGGCAAATGCTGACTTTGGAGTCTGAATTTGTCCCTAACACAGCAACAACTATTAGTTTTTAAGTGGACTCTGCCTCTACCAAAGGACATGTCTTTTACTTTAACATTAAAAACAAAATGAACTGTTGACTCACTCTCTGTTTTCTTAATCTGCTAAGACAGACGGCTGTACAGTCAGAACAGGTCGGTGAGTGAAATAGCATTAGCTCGTAAATTAGCACACCTGTTTACCCAAAATATCACTAAAAAACAAGATGGTGGTGGAGACAACGTTAGTGTAGAGGTTTCATATATAGAGTTTGTAATAGGTGATGTCACAGTGAATGCATCGACCTCTTATATACCATCTAGACCAGGGGTCAGCAACCTTTCACATCCAAAGAGCCATTTGGACCCAGTTTCCACACAAACGAAAACACTGGGAGCCGCAAATACTTTTTGACATCTAAAATGAAGATAACACTGTATATACTGTTTTTTTTACCTTTATGCTTTGTGTGAACAACTAAAGTGTGTTGCTTATGAAATCCATGAAGTGCTACAGAGAAAATTACATTTTATTTATGTAATTAACACATTTTGAACTCTTAAAGAAATATAACAAAAGGAAAGACACCCAGCTGAACTAAAATGATCCATGTAGCAAACAAAAACTGTTATATCTCCTTTGGGCGTTTGGAGCCTTGACCTGACTTTTAAAAAACAATTGGAAAAAAGCACTATGCTGCTAAAAATTGAAAAATAGATATTTGCAAAATTCTGCCTAAATATGTATTTTACCTGGTTAATGTGTGTGGCGGGGCGTGGTCTGCAGCGCTGCTGCAGGGGAGGCGGATACACCTGAGCGGCACCCGCAATCACGCCTCGCCGCCTTAACGTCTGCGCTATCTGTGCTGTTGTGTTGGTGTGTGTCGGGCTGTGAGCTGAAAAGCTACAGCCGGCTGTATGCGTACAGCAACCGTGTGTGTAAAGCGGTCAATAAAGAGATGCTGAAAAGCGTGTTCATGCAAACATCGTCGGGTCTGCCGTGATGTTTACAATGGGACTTCTGCTCCTGAACCTCTGTGCACAGCGTCTGCAAATCGGGGCTGTACAAAGTCACTTTTATCTTTACGCAGGACTGTAAGCTGTCATCTGTGAGGCGTGAGCGTGTTTGTTTTAACATAGTTCACGATGGAGCTGCTGACATAATGTGGATCCGAAGATCCATAATTGGCCTACCTGGGGTTGAAAGTCTCGATAAATGAATGCCGTTTTGGCGGGTACACCGGCTTCCGCGAGTGTGACGCTTATTTTGAGCGATGAAAAAATAAAATAATATAATTGTATTTTTATATTTCAAAATCACAATAATCTTCCAATTTAGAACTACAAGTTAAAAAAGAACTAACATAAATAAAATACACTTCAGCTAAATACTTCTAATTTATTTTCCCAAGCCACACGGAGCCGCACTATAAGGACTAAAGAGCCGCAGGTTGCCGACCCCTGATCTAGACAATTAAGACAAACTATTAGACACTCAATGCAATGCATGCCTTTGCTTTAAGAAGGCATTTCTGGCTTGATATTAAAGATGCTGCAGGATATATGTGTGCAGTTCACTTTGATGTAATAGATTAAAGCTGCACCGTCTAATTTATGACCACTAGGAGGCAGAAGACTCACCACAAACTCCACATGACAGTTGATATAGCTAACAAAAAAGTGTTTTACACGTGTAACCGCAGACATGAGTAAACTACAGAATGTATTTTTGTGTCCACTTAATATCTATAGTCTCAAAGCAAAATCCTGAGAGAAATATCTGCCTCTATAACCACTTCCTTCTAACCTAAAGAGGATAACTAAGAGCTAAAAAGTGTAGCAGTATAGTTCTGGTCGTAGAAGAAGTAAGTATAAGCCTCACTGTGTGGTCCCATCTCCTCTGGACTCACAGCTGTGCTATTAACATCCACAGCTGTTATCAAATGTGATGATTTTGCCAAAGAGAAGTCATCGAAACTCAGATTTCTTGCTCTTTGATGCTTGTAAGTCAGGAAATAACACAAAGTGTATATTACTCTTACAGTTATTGCTGAAGATCAGAGGTGGCATAAGAAAAACTGTGGAGACTGAAAGAGGCACCTTAAAGTTTCAAAACATGAAAATGCTTGTTACTAAGACGTAAATGGAGCAGATTAATAACTCGGCGTGGAGTTTAAAGAGATAATAAAGAGATAAGAGATATCAAAGTCAAACACACTTATTTAAAATATCTGTTTTATGAGAACAAAACACTTCATAAAGCAGCAGAATAAGAAGTGCCTGTAGCCATTTTCACTGGAAGGAGCTCGGGGCTCAGAGGCAGAGCAGAGCTGTCTAAACACTGGCGATGGATGCAACAGAATACTGAGGTTGAATGATGGGCAGCAAGGAGAGCATGCCATAACAAGTTCACAGCCAGTTCATCAGTCTGGAGGAGAGGAAGAGAGGAGTGAAGGATAGAGAAGAAACAGAAGATATGTTCACCAATGACACTTTTACAGATTTAAGTCTGCTCCTGTATGCAGTGAATTAGCAGCAGTATAAGTCTCAGTAGTGATAACAACAGAGTCAAATTAAAGGGGGATCTGTGTTCTTGGACTCTATTTAAAATAAACAATCGTTATCTCATTCTGGACCTTGGCGCATCTGGTGATATTATCACCAATCATCTGTCAAGACAAACAATTTTAGCTCCTCCCCCTTTCAGCTAACTTTCTTCTGATTGGGTCACGTTCATAAAAACAAGGTCTCCAAAAGTTGATTCTGTTCATCTGGACGTAGCGTTTTCTGGGAGAAACGTTTCGTCACTCATCCAAGTGACTTCTTCAGTCTCAGCTGACTGAAGGTTTCCTCAATCTTATAAACAGTACATTTGCATAATGACTGAAAGCACCCCACTGAAGGAACAATGGGCTGTGAGGTCAGTTCCTTAATCATAATTATGCAAATTCTCATGACCATTGATCAACAACCACTGACCAAAACCCACTGATCAAAGCCCACTGATCAATGGCCATGAGTACCATTCACAGAGGTTTCAGTCATTATGCAAATGTACTGTTTATAAGATTGGGGAAACCTGCAGTCAGTTGAGACTGAAGAAGTCACTTGGATGAGTGACGAAACGTTTCTCCCAGAATACGCTACGTCCAGATGAACAGAATCAACTTTTGGAGATTTATTTTCCTGGATGATTGAGAATGCATCAAGACATAAAAACAAGGTCTTACGGTCAGGGGGCTTTAGTGTCTCAGATGACATATTGGGGATATCTTCATGTCATCATACAGAATTGAGCCTTTAGAGCAGTCTGAAGTCTGAGCTTTTGGCTTACAAGGATATTCACACATATTCTGACCGCATTACATCTTTGTCACATTTAATATGAGCATGCGTCTTTGTGTGTGTTGCACACAGTCATGTGAAAAAGACATGCAGTCGTGAAAACAAACATACATAGCTTGTAGAACCACATTTACTGGCAATAACTTGTAGTACTATTTTCCCATGTGACTTTATCAGTATTCACATCATTGTGGAGCAATGGCCCAACTTTTTACAGTGTTGCTTTCATTCATTGTGGGCATTTGTTTATGACAGTCCCTTCACATCCTTTCATTCTGCCAGTCTGCTGTAGACTTGCTGCTGTGCTTAGGATGAACCACATCAATCCTAATTTCCTACTTTCTTTAGCTTTCAGGCCTCATATTTGACTTTGGAGTACTTTATTACTCAATGACTGCAGCATCAAACGATCCAAAATCCTCACCCCTCCACCATCTTGCTTGACAGTCTGTATTCAGTGTTAGCGCTGTTATCCTTTCTTTAATTTTCTTTAAGTGTGGAACTGTGCATCTCCACAATGGTCTTGGCTGTCCAAAAAGGATTGGTTCTAGTGTATTCGTGGCTCAAGAGTTGGGTGTTCGTCTTGTAATCGGAAGGTTGCCGGTTCGAGCCCCAGCTTGGACAGTCTCGGTCGTTGTGTCCTTGGGCAAGACACTTCACCTACCGCCTACTGGTGTTGGCCAGAGGGGCCAATGGCGCAATATGGCAGCCTCGCCTCTGTCAGTCTGCCCCAGGGCAGCTGTGGCTACATCTGTAGCTGCCTCCACCAGTGTGTGAATGTGAGAATGAATGAATAGTGGAATTGTAAAGTGCTTTGAGGGCCCCGAAAAGCGCTATATAAATGCAATCCATTATTATTATTATTGATGCACAGCATATCCTGTAATATTTAGCATGAAAAAATTAAAATGTTAGTTTTATTACTTTTTATGTATAATTAGATTTGACCTGTATACATTACAACAGGATTGGGATTTTTTTGTGTGTTTATGAATCGATTATAAAGTTACTTACACGTAAAAGTATGTGTTAATGATAAGTAATAGGAAAAAAGTATACATAAGACACAATTATAGCCCATTAAAGTAGTTCCAGTAGTGTTATTAGTTTCCCTGCTATCTCGATATAAAGCTGAATTGTTTCTGTAAAGAAGGTTTGCAGTTCATAGATTCATAAACCACAGTCTCTTCTCTTTCAGCGTGTGTGCACACATGTCAGGAGTCCATCAGCTCTTCTGAGGGGTTAACTGATAACCTGGCCCATAGTTTGTTTGATCTCTGTTTGATGGAGATGTTTGGGATTGTATGTTTCAGTTAACGTGTAAATATGCTTTACATTTGTTATTTCAGTGTCGAAGCAGAAGGTCCAGTGATTTGATGTGTTTTGATAGACTCGTTGGTAAAATGTGGCTCATTCATGTGCTTCAGATAGAAACATCCAATGTAGCGTGAGCATATTAATTTCTTGGCATTATAGTAGTTTTATTATATGTATTAGTTTAGTTTTGTTTGTTTTTTATTCTTAAAGATATCGACAGTCGTGCAGGACTGACAGCTTGCAAAGATGACATAAAGGCCTATTCAGCCAAAGCATTGTTGTTTATTGTTGTGGTTTCTCTTATGATGTTTTTATTCCAGAAACCACACACACACACACACACACACACACACACACACACACACACACACACACACACACACACACACACACACACATGAAATATAAACCTGGGTAACTTCAACTTAAATACAACAAACCTCTGAAGGATCCTCTCACGTGCTTAAACTGGAACACCACAAACTTGAGGACCAGTGATATTTATCATCAGATTTATAGGATCACAAGCTTGAATCAGGAGATTGCCTCAAACTCTTTGTGTTTCTAGCAGTCAGATGGATGTAGCACTGACAATGGTGGCCAGATGTGCAACTTACAGGCCTGGTTCGGTTTCAGCACCCAGTTTGGGCCAGTGCACCCCAGTAGATTTATGTCTGCTTCTGTCTCCAGGACTTTTTGCGTGTTTAAAGCAAGGAACAAACTCTGGGTCTGAAAAATGAAGCCAGTGAGGAAGTGGCAGAAGCTGAAGTTCCTAGATTGGCCACTGGAGGCTCGCTCTAGAAGCAAGTTGATATCCACAGACTCACATAATAAATCTTTTATGTTTTACAGCAGAAATCAACATATTTACATCTGGGGGCAAAAATATTTTGGTCACTTGGGCCGAAAAATAATATAGTTGATGTACAGCGAGTAAATTTATAGTATTTTATTAGCCTATTGTTTAGATAGTTTACCCTCTGGACATCTCCTAGCAGGACCTTCGGGGCAGAACCTTATATCTATTGCTTGTAAGGGTAACACACTTCTGTATCCCCATGGAAGAGCTGAAGGAGGTTGGTGGGGATCTAGGCGTCTCTGCTTAGACTGTTGCCCTGTGGCTTGATAAGTAGTAGAAGATGAAATGGATGGATGGGTTTGTGTGTCTCCCATGCACTCTCAGGCAACAGCTTGCACAACTGTTAACTCAACTCTCCGTCCTCTCTTCTACTAACACTATGAAGGGAGCTGAAATTTAAAATAAATTAAACCAGAGAGTGACATCACAGCGGCTATGTCCAACTCTTATATATAGAATTTGACTCTCACTCTGTATGTATTTTCTATTCTCCTAAATTAAGTAACAGTGCTCACATTTGTGTTTCCTTTTGGTGCTTTTTTGTCTTTGGGTCTTCAAGATCATGTTTGTGTTTGTGTTTTTCTTCTTTTTGTTCCAGGTGAAGACCAGAGCTCCAATCCTGGGCCTCTGGGATCTCTTTGTACCCTAAAAAAATCAAGATGCTTTTCTTTTCTTCTTTTATTCCACATGTCTTCTTAGCGTTCAGTATTTCTTTGGGTAAAAGTTTAAACATCCACATGCCCCCTGCCTCCTCACATCCTGATGAAGACATACTCTATGTCCAAACATTAGCTGCTGCACCTTATTAAAATCCTCTCATTTTTCCATGCGATCTAGATTTAATCTTTCTTCTCCCTGCTTCAGTTATTCTGTTTGTCAAAGCTCCGCTTTGAGCTTTTGTTGGCTCATGCGTCGGGACTCCTACACACACATATGTATTTACTTAGTTATTTCTTTTGTTTTCTTTGGTTTGTTTGTTTACCCACATGAATGAAGCAGTCATGAGAGGAAATATCTTAAGTGGCTGCTCTGTGGTGTTTCTCGTTGTCGCAGACTTTACTTTTACCCCTGAGCTGAAATAAAAGTGACGTTTTTATTTTATCTCGTTTTAATAATCAAGGATCCTGGAGAATTTTTCCCATTTACTCGACCGTGACCCAGAGTTACATTTTTTGCTTTATAAATGACCATAATATGGTTTAATTAACTTCAATCCATCATGGTGTAAAAGCAGCCGTCAGTCGATCAAATGACGGATATTTAATTTTGGGAAAGACAGAAGAAAAACAACATTAACATCCTGTTCCTCTCAGCCGCTCTGTTCTGTGGGAGTTTTCTGCGCAGATAATAATCTCTCATTATGTTGCTACAGTCAATTAACATCCATTACTGTCAGACTGCATCTCTGAGTAAATGTTGACACTCGCTAACTCCCAGCAATACGCTCTTTGCCACATTTAACCTGGAAAAACACAGAGGAGAAGACTTTTTTTCCCTCATTTGGACTTCATCAGGGCTCCTGCTTTTTATTCCTCTTTTGCTTTTTCTTCAGTTTCAGTTTTTCATTCAGTCTGAAGGATTAACCACTGCTTAGAAAGATTTAATCATTCGTGCCTCAATTTTGACTCTAAAACTGTTTATTTACTGTTACATAAAGATTCCAGATTAGATTTGCAATGACTGCTTTGTGGATTTTCTTCCAGTCGTGTAGTTACAAGTAAAAATACAAAAAGATATGTCAGTTTTTCATCCACTTACATCATAATGAACTGCAATTTGGAGATTTGGGACTTTTTTAAATAGCTGGTAATTAATAAAAAGTATATATCAGTACAAAATCTGTATAACTGTGCCAGCATTCAGTCACATTTCCAGTTAAAACTTTTCAATTGGTGTTTTCAAAATGGAATTTGCAGGTTTTTAATGGAATTCTGCATAAACAATCCAAACGGATAAAATGCATTCATACAGTTATTAAATCAGAATTTTCACATAGAAATCGGATTTTGAAATTTTGTTATGCTATCAAAACAAAAACTCCAATAAATTTTGAAAGGAAATTCCAGGGAACTTCCTAGATTTTCAAAATAAATCATCTCTTTTCAACAATAAATAATAAACACTAGAAAACTGCAAAACAGTAAAATATTAATTTAAAGGAGTGAGCGAGCACAAGTGAGTTTAACTTCAGTGAGAAATGATTTTGACATTTTGTGCCAAAAGCAACACATTTTTCATGCTCTTGTATTAATTAAAAGTCTGGGAACACAAGTTGTCATAAAGTTGCAACAGTTCATAAGTGCGTTGATCTCCAAATGAAGACAGAGCACACATGTGTAAACACTTGAAAGCCTGCAGCCAGGACCCAAACAACACTTTTTGCCCCTATTAAAAATGAGTTTCATCATATTTAAAACAAATGTCATCAGTTATGGTATGTTATGTTGTTTTGTTTTCAGTTTTCCATCTGCTGGCGTTAAAAAGTCTCTCTTTCCTTGCCAGGTTGTGACATGTGTGCAGACAACAGGAACGGTGAGTGTCCGATGCACGGCCCTCTTCACTCTCTGCGCCGGCTCGTCGGCACCAGCAGCACGGCAGCGCCTGTCACCCTACCAGACATCCCTGATTGGCTGAGAGACCTGCCCAGAGAGGTGACCCCCACTTCCTAAATACAGCCTCTAACTAAAAACAGTTTGGTTCAGAGCAAGTAAAATCCCCCTTTCTTCTCTGATATTTGAGTGGTTCATTATTTATTGAAAAATACTTAAATTCAATGTAGTGCCTGCAAAATTATATTTAATAGTAATCATATAAATGTACCTCATTGTGCACCCACATTTTAATATCTTTATCTACTATATATATATATATATATATATATATATATATATATATATATATATATATATATATATATATATGTGTGTGTGTGTGTGTGTGTGTGTGTGTGTGTGTATATATATATATATACACACACACACACACACATATATATATATATATACATACACATATATATATACACATATATATATACACATATATATACACACACATATATATATATATATATATATATATATATATGTATGTGTGTGTGTGTGTGTGTGTGTGTGTGTATATATATATATATATATACACACACACACACACACATATATATATATATATACATACACATATATATATACACATATATATATACACATATATATACACACACACATATATATATATATATATATATATATATATATATATATATATATATATATATATATATATATATATATATATACACACATATATATACACATATATATATCATAATAATCTGACAATACTATAATATTGGGCATGATATATTTACATTACCACAGTGAGATGACTTTAGTCTCATGAACAACATTAGCTAATTGTTATTTACTAGCTAATCTTAAATGACTGTTCAGTACAGAAATGAAGCCCAACAATCATGTTTTACAGTCCTGTGGTCTCAGCCTCAGATACTCAACTAATCAAAGTGATGTCATGACAAAATGAATGACCAACAAAACATTTTTTTCGTCATTTATGTCACACAATCTCGCGTTTCTCGCGGTTAGTATCATGGTTGCTAGGCAACCTGAACAGCGCGATGAAGGCTAGACCGTCCCATTTCACAAGCCTCTCACTTCCTCACTTCTCGTACTTATAGTAAGCACCGTACGTAGTACGCGTAGTGCGCGTACTTTAAGCGTGCAGACCCTGAATTGGGACACAGCTTACCTCTGCTTTGTATCTGGGTGAAGTTCGTTCATCTCTACTTCCAGGTATCCAACTGGTCCAAGCCCGAGGGTTGCTTATTTTTTATTGGCCACACACAATGTCAATCACAGTAACTGGGCTCAAGCAGGTGTGGGTCATTTTGGTTGATGAATTGAGGTGTCAGTGGTGGAAAGTATAGCTTAGTAAAAAAAACAACAACACACAGTCACTGCAAAAAAACACACAATAGATAAATAAATAAAACTATACAAATACTGTGAAACTAGTTCTTCCACTGGGTGATACATGCCTGATAAGTAGGCTGCTGTAAGACCATGATATGATAAATCACAGCTACAGTTTGTAAGTAAATTCTTACACAGAACAAACTACACACGTCTCACCTTTAGCTGACTGCAGCTGCTGGTGTCACGTTGTTTTGACCTCTGTGTGCAGGTGTGTCTGTGCACCAGCACAGTTCCTGGTCTGGGTTACGGAATCTGTGCAGCTCAGAGGATCCCTCAGGGAACCTGGATTGGCCCGTTTCAAGGAGTCCCCCTGATGCTGGAAAAAGTGCAGTCTGGAGTGGTCAGGAACACCCGACACCTGTGGGAGGTAAGGAGGGGAGAGCTTCATATCTATGCGTGCACCCACGATTGCCTCGTGGCTTTGTGCATTTGTGCAATAAGTGTCATTAAATCCTTCCAAAAAGATTCATGGCTGCTCCGATGCACAGGAATCAAAACGCATACGAGGAAGATTAATTATTTTTGGCTGGTAAAGACACATTTTGAAATGTATCTTTGAATTGAGATCAATAACATTACTGGGGTTGCTTTTTGCTTATTTACCTGGGAATTAATGGTGCATTTTTACAGGTGGTTAGCTCATTAAATCGAGTTTTAGCAGTGCGGTGAGGAAATAGAAAACAACAAACAGCTAGCTAGATGCTGGAGGTACTCTTAGGTTATACTTTATCCTGACATACATGTGAAAAAACCATGAAACTGTAGTCAAGCGCCTGTTATACGTTCTTCATGTGCACTTGGAGTCTGCTTGTATGATGTATGGGCAATTGGTGGAATAAAGCGTAGTCTCTTGCGGACATTTGGAGAGTACAGGGATGTCCTCATGGAGCCTCATGTTTATCTGTGACTATAACACTGGTTTTAGCATCACAACCATCACATTATCAATGTTATCACATGATGGAAGTATATAGAAGGGGGTTATGTTATGTGCGTTTTTACGTTACGATGTCTACAAATTGAATTCTCTCTCTCTTTCTATACCTGGAAAGACTCAGCTGGTTTTTAAAAGAGAGTTTCTGTGTGGTCGAATACACATCAGTCACATAGTTTGAAATGAGGGCATGAGGACCAGACTTAAAATGTTAAATTAACTAACTTGAATTGTTAGACCCATTCATTTATGTTAGGCTTCTTATTCAAGACCCCGGCAGTAATTGTATTATTTGCATCATTTGGAGTTCCTGTTGTATTCTGCAGGGGGAAAAACTGATACTAATACAACAAATAATAGGTTTTTAAATTTCATCCTGTTCTCGCGTTTTGCACTTAGTTGTGTGTCTGCCTGTTTGTGTGGATTTTTTTTCTGTGCGTGTGTGCTTGTGGTCAGCGTCATGTCACCTCTCAGTCCATTGATCAGAGCAGATTGTATTTACATACAGTGGCAGGAGAAAGTCAATGTGGCAGTTATAAACAGCTGCATTAGCATTAGAGGGAGCGAGGGAGGGTGGACTGAGGCATGCGGGGAGACACAGAGATAGATGAGTCCCGTGTGGCTGAGCTGGTAAAGGTCAGTCAGACGTCGGTTGACCGGACATCAGTCTCTCTGCTGTTGACTGCAGCGGGACAGGAGGTGGAGGAGGAGGACGTGGGCGTGGGTGGAGAGGGGCTTCTGGTCGTGGTGGTGGGAGGCTGTAGAGGATCACAGGTCAGAGGTTAGGGGGCACAGAAGACATGATCAGCCAAGTCCGGCAGGAGCACCAGGGCTTTACTTGGGGGGGAAAAAGAACATGAAAGTGATGAGGATTAAACTGACGACATGTTTTTATGAGTTTATCTGATGCAGACAATCACTGAGCAGATTTTACTTTCACATGTTAACTCCTGTTGAACCCAAAGTGAAGCTGCAGTTAAATCTGTTGTGCCCAACAGTATGACCTGCAATAGCTAATCTGCCAAGTGACAGACAGCAGCAAACTTATTTATGACCACCATGTCTGCAGGTCATTTTCTAACCCATCTACTACACCTCCCCTTTTACATGCTATGCTTTTGATAGAGCTTTGCAAAGCCTTGTCTGCTTGTTGTAGCTGTTTATCGTCACCAGGGGGCAGTTTCATAAATATGTGAACTACTCTATTTCAACAATTGGATGCCATCGCTTCCTGTTGAGTAGTTACTGGCTTTTTGGAAAACTATAAACAAGTGTATCTTTGTACTCAGCGCGCCATCGAATGCCTTTGTGAATCTACTCCAAGGCAGGAACATAATATCAATATTATATCTGTTGTCCCTGACGCCTGGGCTGGTCTGGTGTCTACAGTTATACACATCTGTGATCAGGTAAAGATTGTGGAGACTTCAAGAGTTTGTTTGTCCCGATGTGCAGCATGAATACCATACCATACCATACCACCTTTATTTATAAAGCACTTTAACATAAAACCAGAGTTCACAAAGTGCTGTACATGCTAATAGCTTAAGTAAAGAAAAATTAAAATGAGATAAGATAAGATAAATAACTAAAAAACTAAAATAAATTGAAACCTGTTAAAACAAATTGAGTCAACCCCTCTAATCAATGCCAAAGGCTTCAGCGAATAAATATGTTTTAAGAAGACTTTTAAATTCAGAAAGAGAAGAGGCCTGCCTAACATGCAAGCGTAGATCATTCCACAACTTTGGTGCAACTACAGCAAAAGCACGATCACCTTTAAATTTATACTTAGTTTTCGGTACCTTAAGGAGCTGCTGATTGGCGGACCTAAGGGAACAGGCAGGTGTATGTGGTTGTAGTAGCTCCGAGAGGTAGGGGGGGCCAGGCCATTAAGAGATTTAAAAGCAAATAAGAGAATTTTAAAAACAATCCTAAAATGTACAGGTAGCCAGTGGAGTGAAATTAAAATTGGGGTAATGTGCTCAGACTTTTTTGTTCCAGTTAAAAGACGTGCTGCAGCATTTTGCACAACCTGCAGGCGCCTAATGGACGCATCACTAACCCCAAAATAAAGTGCGTTACAATAATCCAGCCTAGAAGTAACAAAGGCATGGATTACTGTCTCAAAATGCTGTTTCGATAAGATAGGCATGAATAATGAACACAGGTGATTTTAAATAGTTAGTTTAAACGGTCCTGTTCTAGTTGCATATTAAGGCTAATTAAAACTGACAATCTGAGACAATTTGCCTATTTAAAATGAAATCTACAACACAAAGTGTAGAAACTGAATATTCTGGCGCTAAGCTGTAAGAATATCCTGGATGTAATTTTTGTTTTGCTGCTGCAGTTCATTATTTGGACCTGGCACAAACTCTCAGTGACCTTCCATGGGGTCTGAAACCAGCTTTTTAAACTCACTAACCCTGAAGAAATTGGTCTGGTCAGATAACCCAGCTCTAACCAGCAGATTACCGGCTGCCAGGCCACGACTGGCCATTAGGCCTATTGATGAAGGAGCTTTACACACAGATTCCATTAAAACTCACTGGTTGTTAAACTCACTTATTGACGCCTCCCAAAACAGGAAGAGATGCTTGTCCTATAGCCAATCAGGGAGCTGGTGTCATGTTGTCTATGGCATCCTAGAAGAGCCGGTTTTAATTAAGACACTTACCGTTACGTCTGAGTGGAACAGCGGAGGGTTTTCTGGAGCGGCAGTATTTTACTGCTCGACAAATCGATCCCCTCCGAGGCAGAGCTCAGTCCAACTTTATGGTGGAATAATTCTTGAACTATCTGACCGGCAGCTTCATCACTCCCTACTCCAGCGCTGTGGCAGAGAAGTCAGGAGCAGAGCGCTAAAACCGAACTTTATCTTGATGTAAATGTAATTTTTGTAATAAAGTTTAGTTTAGGGCTACATTGATGAGTTAATCAATTAAGAGAAATAAATACTGAGTAGGTTAAGCAGTTCCCACAGTCCAGTTTTTCTCATTTCTTACCTTGAGCTTTCTGAAAATGCTGATTCACTGATTTATGCTATTATAGATAAATAGATTTTAAAATATATTCACAGAGTCAATTAAAACTTCAGAAAGTCCTTTCTGCTTGTTGGATGGAAAAAGTGAAAAGGGAGGAAGAGTCGGATGGAGGTGAAAAGATGGTAAGATGGAAGGTGAAGGAAAAAGCCAAAAAAAGCAATGAATAAGTGTTCTAAGTCAGCGGTCCCCAACCTTTTTTTGAGCCACGGACCAGTTTAGGTTCAACAATGTTTTCACGGACCAGCCTTTAAGGTGTCACAGATAAATACAACAAAATAAAACCAGTACCGGTACCAAAAAAAGTCACACGGGAAAAGACCCAGGGAAACCCAGTTAACGATAAAAACAATAAAAAAATAAAGATAAAAACCGATAAGAACCCTGAAAACCATAAATTTCACACCCAAGCCTCAACTCACATGGCCCGGTACCAAATGACTCCAGGGGACCGCTGCTATAACTGATGGAAAGCACAGAGAAATGAAGAAAGGCGAGAAGGAAGGAAGGCAGGAAGTGGGGGAAGGATAAATAAAGTGTACAAAGAAGATGGAAAAGGAAAGAAAGGGATAATGAAAGGTGTGACAGACTGAAAAGGACAGGGAAAGGAAGGAAGGAAGGAAAAAAGGGATGGGAAGGAAGGACAGGACTAATGCCATAACACAGGGAGAAAGTCTTGGTTCACTCCAGCTTGTTTTTATTGTTTATTTATGTGTTTATTTATGGAAACTGGTATTAAATTGCTTTATTGGCTTCTGAACATCCACCCAGTTATTGGAGACCCAGTAACTGGGTCCACTCTTTTTTTAAGTGTTTTTTTAAGTGTTTTAAAATATCTGGAACACATTAAACAGAAAAACTATAAAGCCAAAAGGTTTGAATGAAGTTAAATGTAAACTCTTCCTACAAATTTGTCTATTTGTGGCTACAGCAGAACGTTAGATTGTTTGCAGGTGATTTAGTAAGAAGATCCTGTTACAATCCTGGATGTAGCAGTGGAAAATCTCATACACATCCAAATATTCCTAATTTGAGTTTCAGTTTCTTTTTGAGGGAAAGCGTGACAGGTTCTCATTCTCGACTCGAACCGGCGACCTCTCTATCTGAACCTCGAGTTCGCTCTGATTGAAAAGAATGTGCAGTGAAAACACGAGCGCCGTCCTCTGACCTCGTCCTCTGGGGTTTTACAGGAGTTTTCTTTTTGGACAGATCAGAGACTAGATGAGCTGTCAGCGCCGAGTCGGTGAATGTGGCCCAAACATCATAACTTCAGAGCCGCAGAGAAAGAAAAACTGGAGCTGCTCAGTTTGAGGCAAAATATTTTGTTAGTGTGGGATGTTGATGGGACACATGAGGATTCAGAAAATTCCGAATGCCTGTTGGCATCTTGGCTTTTTGCATCATGAGGCTGTTTTCTTTGTCTGTTCCTGGCTGTCAGTCTGTCCGTTTGTGTTTTCCTGTCCGTCCATCAGTGCAGAATTCCCATTGACTTTATGTTTTTAGTGGTTTGTGGTCACAGCATCCAGTAAAGGCTTTGTAATGTTTTCTTGACTGATGTCATTATTTCATGTTTATATATTCTGGGTTTTATTAAAGGGCCTGATCGCCTTTGACGTCATCGCTTTGATTACATAATCAGAAATGGTTTATGGCAAATTCCATAAGGTGGTTTTCGTGTTGTTTGGATTTCAGTGAGGCAAGTACGTTTTTATCATTGGAATTATTAATAAAGAAGAAACGGTCACACTGATAATATGACGTCAGATAGATGGCAGGAACAAAATAATTTTCCACATGTGACCATAAACCATAAACTCAATATCGTTGGATTTTTGGGCACTCGACTACAAAAGCTTTTTTTTTTTAAGCCATGATGTGACATTAATTCCTCAAACAATCACCCAATGATTAAAGCAAGTTATTATGTGTATTGATAATGACAATAGCATTCCTCCAACTTAGAATTCAGTGAAAAAATTTGATTTAATAAATGAACAACAAATTATTGTTATATAAATATAGACAAAACTTTAAAAAGGAAATGTACAAAACTGGTGTTTCTCTGACTGATGAGAGCTTCTGTCATGTCCATATACACTTTTTTTGGAGACGTTTCCTTATTTTTTGTTACTTAAACTGCTCCAGTGTTGGATGCTCACAATATGGACAAAGTTTCAAACAATGAGGCCAGTGTATGCACAGCTTATCTCTGTTGCAACAATATGTTTATTGAGTTTTGAGAACACATAAAATACAGGTCAAATAAATCGTATACAGAAATATGACAGAATATTCATCAGGAAAAAAAACGTAAAAAACAAAAAACAACGCCCCCCCCCCCCCCAAAAAAAAAAAACCAAACAAACAAACAAACAAACAAAAAAAGCAGATGAACTATACAAAGTATCATTCCACCATATCCCTCATAGTTATATCACGTTATGTCTCTCCAAATTATGTGACTCCAGGTTCCCCTTTTCCACCAACACTTGTGAAACGTTCGCTCCTTCCAAGTTTAATATAAAAGGTTTCCAGACAATTTCAAACAGCTCCTTCTTCCCTTTCAAAATAAAGGTTATCTTTTCCATAGCCAGAGATGAGGACATGTCCCGTAACCAATGCCCCAGTTTTGCTCTATCAATTTTTCTCCAATACAATGCAATTAGACGTTTAGCAAGCAAGAGGCACATATTTATAAGGGTCCTGATTTCTTTTTGAATTGTAGGAATTGGTGGATAAAGTCCCTTGCACAACTTATCTCTGTGAGCCAAAAGATCAGGTTGCTGCTCTTACTACCCAGTTTTCCCAAGTTGTTTTTTTTCTATTTCTGTCTCTCTGTGATATCATATAGAGAGAAGAGACTTAAGGCTGTATTAGCTATATCCCATGGATGGCTGGGATATACCTAATAGGGTCATCTTGGGCACACGGTTCTAGAGGGTACCCAAGATGCCCAACAGGGTGTGAAATGTGAACCAAACTGGTCTTGAGCTCAAGTTGTGAGCAGACTACTAGAACAAACCTTCTGTTTGTGAAGACCAGCCAATAGGAAAGCTATAAGAAAGCTGAGTCAAAGGAGAAGAGGTGGGAGGAGCTAAAACAACTCATTTTGAACTGAAAAGCCGCATCAGGGCTCGTATAAGATCAACAGGGACTATTTTGAGCTGTGAATCATGCAAAGCTACCCCAGTATATGCAGGAATATAAAAGCGTGTTGGTAGAATAGTACTACTTTGATGTGATGTTAGTACTAATCTATGCATCCATGCTCCCAATGAAACCTCTTGGAGTTGCAAGCATGACTGAGGACACCTGCTTTGTTTCTTCTGCCTTCTTCCGGATCCAGTCAAAATTCAGCAGAATCCACAGTCCTCCAACTGGGTTTAAGTTTAAACTCTAGCGCCTCTGTCAGTGCGCCCCAGGGCAGCTGTGGCTACAATGTAGCTTGCCATCACCAGTGTGTGAATGTGTGTGTGAATGGGTGAATGACTGAATGTAGTGTAAAACGCTTTGGGGTCCTTAGGGACTAAGTAAAGCGCTACACAAATACAGGCCATTTACCATTTGTATTGGTCTGAGTCTGTAGACCGTTTTTTTGTGCCGAAGGCATGCTAACGGACAAGCTAGAAAATTTAAGACATGTTTGTATTTATTTCTGTACATCTGTACAATACAGCCTCTATGTCATTTGGTATTGCATCACTTTTTTCTTGGACGTATCAAATGATGGAATTTATTTGGAAGGTGCATTTGCATCATCATCTGATACCATTTCCCATCCATTGCTATATAAACTCAAACCAAACCAAACTTTTTCCAGAGACCTTTCTCGAATTCTTCTCCTGCCCATCTTCATGCTCTTCTTTTGTCATTTCTGAGTTAAAAACTCTTTCAAACCTCGGGGAATCATTTGCCTTGCAGGTCAAACTGTGGCTGTTATAAACCACCACTCAGCCTGGTGCTGTTTGGTTAAACCCACTCGGCGAGTCGGGTTAACTCAGTTCATTTCTTGCTCTGCGTGACTTTACCCTGTAGGCATGGTAACAGCAGGGGTTCAAGAACAAAGACTGGGGTTTTCCACCCAGACCTACATGTTAGAAAAACATTGTGTGTGTGCGTGTGTGTGTGTACATGTATATAGTCTCTTCATAATCCAGCAGCATGTTTGATCAGAGTGTTTTTCCAGTGTCAGAGCCGCTGGTTGTTTCCTCTCCTGTGCTGGTTTCTGTGGAGGCTTCACCTGCTGTGCTGAGCTGTAGTACAAACATGTCCACTCTCTTCATACCACATGTTTGAGCCAATGTTTGAAGTTCATTGTAGTACCCACAGTCATTTATCGTTTCTTTCAGCTCACCTCAGGCATATTGTATGATTATATGGTTTAAATTATAACTATAATTTAGTACTTTGTGAAAACAAATCTGAAATTTAATGCACACTCTGTTTTTTCAGTGTTACCAACACTCCTGCTATCCTTAAGATCCTTTTTATATATTACTCTGCAAACACTGACTTTCTTTATTCTCACCTTCCTAATGGTTAGAATTGATTGATGAGATAATGTGGGGTTTTTCTAAATTATTATTATTATTTTTATGTGTATAGGTTATCTAATTTTATATTGTTGTGTTGTGCACATCAGCTGTACAAATGAACAGACCACTGTGACTCTATTCATGGGTTCGTGAACGCTGCGGTGGTTTGTTCTTATAATTAAACACACAGAAAGTCATATTATTTGTCAGATAATTGTGTTAAAAATACTCAAAGACACCAGCAGCCCAAACTTGACCAAGAGGTCCAGTTCAGTGACTCCAATTAGTGGAGGGGAACCCCAGCAGACAGCTAGCAGCTATAGCTGCCTCTGCTATCACCCACCTGTCTGTCAAAGAAAGCACTGGTCAGTGTTTAAAAACCATCGAACAAAGCACCAGTGTGCAATGTGTCTGCTCTGTGTCAGATAAATTTTTGAGCTAACAAGTTATCCTGGAGTCCATGCTAGGTAAGCTAGCCATGTGTTCTTATCTAATCTCACCAGAAAGATTTAAAGCGAAAATAATCCCAAGATATACGATTCTGCATTCTTTTCTCCAGTGTGTGTGTGTGTGTGTGTGTGTGTGTGCGTGTGCGCGCACGCATGTCTGCCTTCTCCACAACTATCCCTATGATTTTATTAGTAATTGGTGGTTGCTCGAAATCATCAAACTGGCTGCGTTCCTGTTTTTTCACAACATTTTTTTGTTCATATTCAGTTTTATGATTTGTGTCAAATGATTTGTGTCGGGAAAAACATTTTTTTAGAAATGACCTGAAGGAAGTGAGAGATTGTTGTTCAGTTTGGAACTAAAAACAAGTAAAACAGTTTTAATTTACTGGAAAGTTTTTAAATCATCTAAATAGCTCAGTTACGCTGGGATCTTCTGTCAGTGGTCAGTTTTAAGAAGTAGCATCAGAGCAGAGGGTGTGGGTCATGGCTACAGATGGGTCAGCTGGATGCTGAAGCAGCCTCATAATGTGCAATAGGCAGTCTTCTGGATTGGGTCTTGAAGACAGCTGCTGAAGGGAGGATTGAACGTTATTAATCTAGCTCTTTGGAAAGCAGCAGGGCTTTATAGGAAGAAGACGAGAGAAGAAATGATAGAAAAGACAGAGTGGAAATGACACAAAGTGTGAAAAAGCATTTATAAAAACAGAAAAGAAAATGGTATGCAAATCTCAGAAATCCGATAAGGGAAATCACCTCCAATCTCTCAATATTATTATCCAAAAAGACAATTTTAGCTTTCCCGACTTTTGCCTTTCCTGTGGTCGAGCTATCAGACTTTCAGGGGTGAGACGAAATCAGAGTGGCACAGTGACGGGAGCAAGCAGTTCATGCTCTGAAGGCCACAAGGCCAAAATGTTAGCATGCTTGTTAGCATGCTTGTCAGAGCCTGGCCAAATACATCGGTGTGATTGAAATTTGGCAACTTTCAAAATTTTGTGTTTGTGCTGATTTTATAAATGACTTTTATCCAACAAAGCAGTGACAAGATTGTGATTATACAAAGGTTTCACAAATTTAAATCTCTGCTTCAAACATTGCTAGATCATTGAGATTTGATAGGTGACTTGAATATAAATGAAGGCCTGGAATAATGACGCGTGGATGATATAAATAGTGTCTTTTTTTATTTTAATAAATAGGGCTTTAAGCCTGAACTCGTCTGTTGTGGGTGCTGTTCTATCCCACCTAGTTGAGCTGGTGACCCAGATGCCATAAGGCCCGGGTTCATATCCACCCTGGGCCATTTACTGCATGTCTTCCCTGCTCTCTCCCGGCGTTCCTGTTCTGTCATAATAATAGCTAAAAAAAAGTGTCATGGTGTGCATGGAAAAACTGACTCATTCTAAAATTATTGTTTCTGTCTGATTAGAATGTTTCAGGCTAAGACATACAAACACAGACTTTTGACAAATTAAAAGAAAAACCTGAACTCTTGACCTTGAAGGAATGGATTCAGTGAATGCAGCGATTATGCCCCACATTAGTATGGAATGTGGAACTGCTACTCTTGTTTACGTCTTTTCCACTGATGCAGACGATGCTCAATCTAAACCCCGTTTCACACATTGCAAACAAAATAAATGGTCCTAAATTTGGACGCTCTGAAACCACGTCGAAGTGAGGGGCTACTGCAATAAATTTACCAATGATTGGCAGATGCAGCCCACATATTTTGCCCATTAAAAATTCGCTCTTAAACCTGCAAATATGGAGGGTGGCTCTTAAAAGGCAAAGAGGCAGAAATGGCAACAAGTTGGCGTAAAAGAGGAGCCAAAACTTTAAAGTTTAAAAGTACAAAAGCAGATTCCTTATTGAAGTTATTGCAGTCTTCTTGGTTGTCACATTTCTGCAGAAACCTTTAAGCATCTATATCGAGCACTTTTCCAGTCTCACTGACCACTCAAAACACTTAAGACTGCGAGTCACATTTAAAACTACATTTAAAGAATCATTAGTCAACTCAAATTAAAAAAAATTGCTGAAAAAGTAAAAAGAAGTCAGATCTAAGCATGATGAAGATCTGCTGGAGATGAGCTATGGTTTGGCTAATTTGGGTCAACAGGACTGTTGGAAGGAGCTGAGTTGTGCCATGGACTGCAGCACAGACAAAGGTGTTCTGATGGGTGGTGGTCTCTGTCCTTTTGGGTGCTGGGCTGCTGCCCCCCTCTGCTTCTTACTGTTGTGTGAGAAAGCAGCACCTCTGCTTCCAGACAAGAACTTTCTGCTGTTGACGTTGAGGTGAATCAGGGTCGGTTATCCAAATATTATCCGTTTCTCTGAACGATTATTAGCCCTCAGATTTATGACTCTGCTCGCTGCTTGCTGAAAACACAGTTTCAGATGGTGAGGCTGCTCTGGCTGCGTGCAGAGGCCCAGACTGTTGCTCTTGGGCACGATGGCAGCGGTGGTGATGGCAGCAATGGCAGCACAGTTTATAAGGGTTGGTGCTGAAAAATGGACCCCTCAGCGACATGTTGTGTTTTTAAAGAAACTGAACGATTGAATAGCAGTGTGTCAGATTGGGTGAATAAGCAGGACTGTGGCTTTATTTAACCTTCCATTTATTTTTGGCAGGCTGAATAAATCATGTGGCTATGGAAGATTTAACAGAGTGACAATAACGAAGAGAATCAAATGTCTACAGATATGAATACTACCCTTATGGGACGTATTGTCTAAGGTTGAGAAAAAAGAGATCAAGGCAAAGAAATCCAAAACAATTGCAAAGCAGCAATGAATAAATGACTAAAAAAAGATACTAAAGGAATATGAATAGAGTCAAAATGACCACAAAGACAAAGATAATGACAATGTAGGGCTACTGAAGGCCTGCACGAACACAGCTGACCACAAAGAAACACAAAATGAGCGCAAAGAGAAGCAAAAATTTACCAGAGGTCTTAAATGACTACTGAGACACAGACATGGCCACAAAGGGGCACAAAGTGAACATGAAGAGAAACAAAATGATGGCAGAGACTCAAAAATGACCATGAACACACAAAATGGCTATATAAAGATCAAAAATCACCATAAAAAACACAAGTGAACACAAAGATGAATAAAATTGCCACAAAGTGACAGAAAAATAGTCAAATAGAGAGGTTAAATGACCACAAAGACACAAAAATGATCACAAACAGACACATACAGATACAAAACCACTGCAGACGTGGCCCCACCGTCCTGTAATCAAGTCAATTGTGCAAGTTGTGAATGCAGAGATCTTTTATAGTAAGATTAGAAAAAGGAGGAAGAGGTGAAGGAGGAGAGCAGTGTGAGCGAGGACAGAGGAGGAGGAGACAGGGTAAGATAACAGGGAGGAGGAGGAGGCAGATGAAGAGAGCAGATAACAGTGGAATTAGCGGATAATCATTGATTAGCTGTAAAAGTGAAGTGTGCAAGCATTGATCCGCTCTCAGGAACAGTTTTACAGGATTTGGACTGAAAAAGAAGAACGAGAAAAAGAAAACAGTGCGTTTAGTACAAGAAGAAGAAGAAGAAGAGGGTGGAGAGGCTGACTTTTTCCGAGGCTGACTTTTTCCGAGGCTGATGTTTGTCTTTTATAACAGCTGACAGATGTGGTCAGCTGATAAGAAAAGCATGTGGTTGGTCAGACTGAGTTCTGAATAAAAGAAGAGCGTTTGTGGTTTAATGTTACCTTATCAAGACTACATACTTATTAGCATGTAAGCTTTCTCATGTTTTAGTTCAATTATTACAAATGACGTTAAATTACACACAGTGTAGTTTTGATTTGAAAGCTTTTGGAAACTTACAGGTTAAGCTGGTTCATTATCCATATAACATCCCAGGAAGTCTGTTCATCTGGCTGTAGTATTTTCACTGGGAGAACTGCTTTGTCACTCATATATATATATATATATATATATATATATATATATATATATATATATATATATATATATATATATACACCTTTCTGGGATTTCCTTACCTGTGTGATAGATTGTGCATCAAAACAAAAGTATTAAAACTTATTGCACAGTCATTAATTCTGCATGAAGGGTCTGAGGGCAGATTTGTTGTGTGATTTACAGTCTGGAAAACCCCTCAGAGGAAAATCTGTGATTTATTGTTTTCAGCTATAAATACCACGATTACATTTTGTGACTTGCAGTTACTTCAACTTTGCAGGTTTGCAAAAAAAACAAACAAAAAAACCTACATAGTGTTTTGTGTGTGTGTATATTATGAAATAAAAAGTGGAATCAGCCATTGTGTGTCAGGGGGTCTTTTTCTTTTGAAGCCTCTGTTTTCACCACCACCATATTGGGTTTTTTTGGTTAGCATAGCATATAAGGATTAGATGGTGGCATATTAAGTTGTTCAGTCAGCTACTGCTAGCATGCTTGGCTGGTTACTTACAGATGATTTCCTGTTAACTGATGCTAATTAACAAAAATACTAAGAATTTATTCACAGAAAGCCCCCACAAACGTCCTGGGTGGGCAATATGATACATTATGCCATATTATTTGTCAGATAATTGTATTTAAAATGTTCCAAAATGAACCAACAGCACACAGTGGAGATGAGGCCTAGCTGATGCTCCATAAAGACAAAAGTTGGGCTACCCTGATCATTCTGGGTTTTGGCCTGGCATTCTTAGCGCCAGTGAAGGGAATTCTTAATGGTTCAGCTCACCAGAAACAATTTGGAAAATTCTATGCTTCCATTTTTGTGGGAACAGTTTGGGAAAGGCCCTTTTCTCTTCCAGGATGACTGTGCCCCAGTTCACAAAACAAGTTCTATAAAGGCATGTTGGATAAGTTTAGTGTGGATCAACTGGACTGACCTGCATAGAGCCCTGAACTCTGACCCTAAAAATGTTCTTCTGGATGAACGGGCAAAGGTTTCCACAAACGCTGCTTGAAATCTTGTGGAAAGCCTTCTCAGAATAATGGAAGCTGTTAGAGCTGCCAAGGGAGGGATCTGTTTAGAATGGGATGTCATAAAAGCTGTGGATGCAACGCATAGGTCAGTCACAGGAATCACACCTGTTACCTTAAGCCTTCATAAGTTTGAAATGGTTAGGTTATTTAAAAAAAAATGCCCTTTAATAGGTGAGATGGACTCAGTTGTTATAAAGGGGGGACATTAGTTGTAAAGACCGTAATAATAACTGTAAGCACTTTTATTTCTGTATTAAATTTGCACATTTTAACATGAAAGTCAATGGAGATTAACTCACTTTTGGAGTTAGCCCCAAGTAAAGGACAAGATCAACTCACAGCAGAGAATCTGAACCTTTTTATTTTAACTTTTACATTTTTAATGCTACTTTCAGGACATACAGGAAATATTGGTCATTGCTTTTTACTTTTGACAAAAACAAAAAAAATCAATTAAAAATGATTCAAACTCAGTTATTCAACTGGAATTAAATACATATATTAATATATTAAAAGATCTTAAATCTTAAATATAGATAAAGTGCCCCCAAAGAGGGAAACTGTTATGTTGTAAGATGGTGTTAAGGAAATTGTTTAGGACCCTCATCTTTGAATTTTATTTCTTTTCATGCTGTGAGCAGCACTCTAACCCTGACCTTAACCCTAACTTTTTTTTACACATCATTTAACACCATAAAATGGTAGTGTTCATTTTGAGTGTAACCACACGTTGCTTGCTTTGAGTAACAAAGAAATTTATGTTTCAAGTGTGTTTGTGTTTGTTTTGGTGGTTTTTTTTTTTCCCTTTTTTTGCAGTGTTTTGGGGCCTAAATAGAACATTTACAATTTCAAAGAAATCTAACATTGTTAAGATGCAAAAGTCTTTCCCCCAGCAATCATAACTCACTCCTGAAGTCAGTCTTCCACCCTTTTTTTCCCCAAGACCTTTAAGAACACAAAGGTTATGGTATTAATTATCCAGTTCCAGGGGTTTTAATTAGTTACAAGTATGTTTTTGTTTTTGATTCGTATACTTATTACATATACAGTGTCTGTTATAAAACAGTTTTTGTTATTTTGCAGAGAGAATTTAGACTCTGAAGTCTGTTGACACTTGGTGTGTGTGTGTCTTGACATACTGAAGATGGAAAAACTGAACTGTCACACCAAATATCACCTAATATTAACTTCATTTCATAACAAACAAAACTGTTCTCTGTTAAGATAAAAGCTTCAAACAGTCCCATATGTGTGTGTGTGTGTGTGTGTGTGTGTGTGTGTGTGTGTGTGTGATAGAGGAAGTGTCGTAACGCCTTCAGAACTGATAACTCACAGCTGCATTAGTGACTTACTGACACACACAAAGTGATAAATGCATTTAACGCACGCACACACTTGTCTCACTCATATCGTCGTCTGATGGCGAAGTGGCCATTTACATGCCAGTGTAGGTTCAGAGCGACAGCTAAGTGTTTTTAACTGATAGCTGAAATGCATTCCTGTCTGTAAACACACACACATCACAGAGTATCTCTGCTCTTGGCCCAGACAAGGACAAGATTTACTCTCTGTAATTAGGTCAGAAGGTCAAAACACTGTTGGCAAATTGTAGTCTCTCCTTCTGTGTGTGTGTGAGAGAGAGTGTGTGTATGTGTGCATTCCAGGGTGTTGATTGAGGCTGTGCAGGTCCCTCATTAACAGCCATCAATCACAAATACGTCCAAATTCAAATTCCTAAGCTCGAAAGCAAAAATTAATTATTAAATATTTAATCTATGAAAGCTACATACATCCATGCTCCAGGGTAACAAGTAAGAGCATCTATTTAGTATAGCCTGGTGTGTGTGTGTGTGTGTGTGTGTGTGTGTGTGTGTGTGTGTGTGTGTGTGTGTGTGTGTGTGTGTGTGTGTGTGTGTGTGTGTGTGTGTGTGTGGACAGTGACAGAGCAGTAAGTGAAGACCTGACAGCAGAGATCAATGACTGAAAGAGAGAGCTGTAATCCACTCTCTTAAAAAGACACACAAGCTGTCACTGGTTTCTGTGTTTGCACGTGTGTGTGAGTGTGTGTGTGTGTGTGTGTGTGTGTGTGTGAGTGAGTGAGTGTGTTATTCTTCCCTCTTACCTCCAGCTTTCTGGTTCTTGTAAAGCCAAAGAGGCGGATGCAGATAGATTAGGCTCTCTCACCCTCCACTTCAGCTCTATTGAAAAGTTGAAACTAAATAATCAGTTTTGCTTGACTTTATGTAACTTGCCACACTTTCCACAGTAATAAGGACAGAAAACATCCAATACTCAAAGTAAGGAGCAGATCTGAACGATCCTTCTCTAAACAATATTGTGAAATAGTAGTAGAAATGTCTGAAAGTGGATTTTACACCACAGCTTGCACATGTAGTAAAGTGTTCCTCGGCAGCACTCTGTGCAACATTAACTAAAGATATTAACAAAACAACCACTTACTGATAAATGTCAAATGTGTTGTGTTGAAGAGATATCAGATGAAGCTGCATTAGAGCTGCGGCGTATTTGTTACATTATTAATTTAAAACCTTAAAGGGAGGAAATGTCTTCATATTGTATACCTATATGTAAAATGTAATTTCTTGGTGGTGAAAGAGGGTAATTTAAATAAGTACCTTTAAGTGTATTGTCAGAGCATAGTGCTTTACCACGTGAAAGTGTGTTGTGCATGGCTTTCTCAATATTGTCAGGATTTGTACCAGAATTGAAAGATAAAATCTTAAAATGTTATAATTGTGATGAAAAGCTGTCAAACTCCAGCGTCTGCAGATTTATACATGGGAGTAAAATGGAAAGCTTTGCTGTGTCGGGAAAAACAAGACAAGTGTGGATATGATGTGGTGTGAATTTTTTCTACTGTTTTATAAACTACATAGAATTATTCAATAGATTAAACAAAGATGAAATGATGTGTTAGTCATTGCAGTTTCTTTGAATAAAGCTCCCAAGACACTGCGCTTTCTGCAGAAGCAACACTTATAGTATGTATTATGTGTGGTCTTAGTGTGAGAAAATAAACCAGTGTGCTGCTGTAAGGGTCATCTGTCCCGAGGGTCAAACAAGGAGAATTTACTTAACTTCAACAGACTGAAGCTACGAAGAAAAAAAAAAAAGTCTCGTTTTGTGACGACTGTTGTGCTCAGATGGAAAAATGACAGCTGGAGCCGTGAAGCCAATCCGGCAGCCTGGCAATGTTTGCAACATTTTCTGTCTGTTCAGCTAAACAACATTTTCTCTTTGGCCGTTTATCTTATGGCTGGAATTTTGTAGCGATAGATTTGATAAACACAGGCGGCCAAAATGTCTTTGACAGAACAGCATCGAGCTAGAAACCAGCTGCTGGTCTGAGAGGCCCAAGTTCACTGGAGCTTCAGATGTCATATGTAAACTCAGCAAAAGGTGGCCCTGCCAATGAGAAAGTGACATAATATAATACCAAGGGTAAAACTTTAAATCAGCACAGATTCGTGACAAGAAATGGTAACATTTAAATGTACGTAAATAACTTTTAAATATGTTTTACTATTAAAAAAAGTGAGCACAGCACGTGACTGGATGCTAAAACCATTTCAGGAAATTCAAAATGCTTCAATGAGGCAAGGACACAAATTACAAAAAGAAAACAAAAATTAAAAGTCTACGAAAGCAAAAAATAGAATTGAGCTAATCGCTCAGTTTTTCCAAGAGTGCTGTTAATCCTACAGTGCACGACACCATTGGATCATAGCATGCAGAGGACTAATACTGAAACAAGTTTTAATATATTTTCTGAAGTACTTTCCTGTATATTTTGCTTTGTGCATTTTTAAAGCTTCAGGAAAAAGAAATGTGCTGGATACATCATTGTTGTTTGTCATTATCTGAAACAAGATTAAAAACCCCACAAAAAACAAAAATATCATAAAAAAATACTTTTAATGACACTCATTCACTACTGTACACGGTGAATGTGAAGCCAGCAGGCTAAATTTTTTAAAACTATTTTGGAAAATCTAAATGTTAAAAAAAATTAACAAGTAAAGTTCTGAATAGAACAGAACAGTGATATTTGGAAGTGACTGAAATATCTAATGTTTCTAATCTCCATGATGCTGCATAATTATAAATAAAGCACAAGAGTTGGCAGTTCGTCTTGTAATCAGAAGGTTTCCGGTTCGAGCCCCAGCTCGGACAGTCTCGGTCGCTGACACTTCACCCGTTGCCTACTGGTGGTGGTCAGAGGGCCCGGTGGCGCCTGTGTCCAGCAGCCTCGCCTCTGTCAGTGCGCCCCAGGGCGGCTGTGGCTACAATGTAGCTGCCATCACCAGTGTGTGAATGGGTGGATGACTGAATGTAGTGTAAAGCGCTTTGGGGTCCTTAGGGACTGAGTAAAGCGCTATACATTTATACAAACACAGTCAAACACAGGCCATTTACCATTTACCATTTTACCTCATCAGTCATCCCCAGGAGAAATGTTGCTGTAGACAATAATTATGAGCCCTCATTTATTTAAAACAAAACAAAACAAACTTTACTGAGTGGCTACCTCCTGGAATTAAAAAAAAAAAAATTAAAAGGGGAAAAAAAAGAAAAACAAATGTGCCAGAAACTGCAGTTCCTCTAATGTCCACTTGAGGCTGACTCCAAGGTGAGTTCATTCTTATAGATTCCCATATTAAAAATATCCAGATTTACAGCAGAAATAAACATTTTCATATTATAGTGCATGTACTAAAAATGATTTTTTGGATGCGACTTGGCAGTAAATAGCAGGTGTCTATGTCTCTGCATTGCACTCATATAGTTTATGAATGCAGCGTGCTAACCGAGCTCAGCAAAGTTGGTAACTAACCATTTCTGTTTAATTATAGTAACCTCCTCCACCCCCTGAACGCACCCACCCCCTCCCACCCAAAAAATATGAGAATGGCCAACACTGAGGCTTTAAAATGCCCCTAAACAAATGGGCAAAGCCATCATGCCTCTCACAGTCTTTATATGCAGTCTGTTTACTTAATTGCGTTAATCATAGATTGTTTTTTTTTTCACCAGCTTCTCATGTGAAGGTTTACTGCATAAATTAAATAGTATTTATCATAGAAAACTCAACATCTTTGTACATAGCACAAAAAAGCTAATTTGGAAGTTTTTGTGTCTTAATTATGTAAAACAGAGAAAACGTGGAAAGAGTTTCAGGCCACAAGATAAACAACCTAGAAAAAAATGTACACTTAATCATATAAAGTAGTTTATGTGAAATGGACAAAGATTCGCATAAAGGCAGGAGAGTGTGCAGGCAGTCCAACAGCGACAGACAGTAAAGTGCTTACATACAGAGAATAATAAATGAAGCTGTTTCCTCTGATTCTCACAGTCATTTACTGCATTGATTGTTTGTTGGCTGTATGGACAGCAGAGAGGCAGGCTATTGGCTCAGGTCATCACCTTATAAACACACTCAACGCCGCCTCAATACAGTCACACTGCATCTTTACCACGGATGGACGGAGGGATGGATTAATAATGAACACACACACAGACGGAGGCTAAGGGAGATCGACTCCTTTTAAGTGCTTATGATCACTATTAGCTGTGCACTCTTCAGATTTCTGTTGATTTATGTACTCATTTTTAATTGTCTCATCCCTGTTGCCTTTGCAGCAGATATCTAGATGTCATCTTCTCATATACCATTTACATCGGTCCAGTAATACTAGTGATCCTTTAAGTTACACACATTCTCAAATCAATGTAAAATGATAACTTCAGACTCTCCATGCTACAAAAAGATCTGTTGTTGAAGGAACTGAAAGCTTGAATAGGGAATGAAATCACTGAGCCTCAGGGTGGCACTAGAGGTCACTGGGTCATTATAAATACAAGAAACATTAAATCTCTGGGGAATGTGATCAGCAAATTTCCCACCAGTTCAAACATTTCATTTTAACGTTTTCCGTTTAAAAGTAGGACTTGTGGTTTTCTTTAGGGGATCAGACTGAGAGATCTCATCTTTGAGCCAGGAGCAACGGGAAAAAAAAGCAAGCTGCTTCTTCCTCTTAATGGACCCTTGTTTGGTTTACGTTTCAGCTCCATTTTTCTTATTAGATGTGCAGCCTTCCACTGTTGCTGTGAAAAAGTATTTTTAGGCCTCGATGTTAAAGCTGGCAGACAGAGCTGTAAGGCTTTTAAGCAGGTGTAAATCAGGTCTGTGTAACGTTTAACGCCCAGCAGGCTGTAATCATCACAGCTCCAGCTGACTGTGGATAAGAGCCTAATGAGTAGTTGCAAAAGCTTGTTTAAAATACTTCAAATCAAATTAAGTTATTTGTCTGAGCTGCAAGTGCACAACTCGATATCATTTTCAGTTGCAAGGGTTCATTCTTATGAAAAGAGGCTGACCCTTAAATTGGTACATATCACACTTTAAATCTCCAAAATCTAAAACATTTGGCTTTGATTTACCATAAATATCCTTACACCTCTTGCAGTTTTACAAGTACTCATTTAACCTAAACTCTCGGTATAACTATAGTGGAACTAAATCTTATTTAGAAAAAAGTCATATATTTTTAGCTTCACAAATTAATCTGCAACTGCCAGCATCATGACAAATGCAATCCTAAAAATTGGATGAAATGTCCTAAAAAAGTCCATTTTATATCTTTGAGACTTCATGGCAAATCAGAGCAGAGATTTGTGTAGATCCTGACTTTTCTTAGTCTTTTTTGCAAGACTTTTTATTCACCTTGTGGCTGCAGATTGTTTTACATGATCAATCTTTTATATCGGCTACTTTGCAATTCTTTTGGAGCTTGGCAGAGCAACAGAAACATTGTCTTCCTGTCTGAATTTTAGTTTTGTAATTTCTAAGTAATTTTTAACTTTTGCCTTTAAGTTTACATCCAGTACAGTCTAAGTTTGCATTGGTTTCCAGAGTGAATTCAGTAATTTCAGTTGTTAGTTAAAAATATTGATAGTCTCAGCTAAACTATAGTGTTTTAAATGAACTAAACTAGTTATTTGTTGATGGAAATGTTGAACAGAACCTCAGAAAAAATTACCAAATAACCACAATACCTTGTAAAGGTACAACACTCAGTCAATATAAACATCCCAATTTCACTAGTGTGTTGTCTGTTGACTAAAACTATAACTAATATAATTTATTATATTTTTCTTTTGATTTTAGTTTTGCAACTACACCATAGTAAAACTCAAATAGATACAAATAGATTTTAATGGTAAAGATACAGATACAGACCACTGAGCTATGACATTATAATATGTTACAAACATTGTATTTCTTTGCCATTTTCCTGCCATTCTTAAGTGAGGTTTGTTTCATTGTCAGTCAGAAAATGAGCAAACATCTTTGACTTGTCAGTCGCTCAAAGTAAAATAATTCAATAGATATCTAAATCTGAAGGTTGCCTTTTTCAGCTATATCAATACTATCCTGAATTAATCACAACAAGCCCTCTGTTTTCAACTCTGATCATTTGTGTTTTCCAGATCTACGATTCAGAGGGAACGTTACAGCACTTTATCGATGGTAATGATCCCAGTAAATCCAGCTGGATGAGGTATATTCGCTGTGCGAGACACTGTGGGGAGCAGAACATGATGGTTGTACAGTACAGGTAGGAGAAGGTCTTCTTTTCTCACATTTTATGTGTTTATTATCCACACTGTATACTTGCACACAAACAATTCACAATGTTACTTCTACAGTGGTTTGTTTGCATTGAGTCACTTAAAACAAAGGCAAGTTGTCCTGACTGGTTCCATGTAAAATTTGATTTGGCTATGAACACGCCCGATTGTTTAATTGCCTGGCAGTGGGCTCTAGCAGTGTATGCAAACTAAACATGTAAGAAGTAGCATTAACAATGCATAAAGTAAATTACACTCCAATTTATCATCTCACAAGGTAAGTAATCTCTTGGAAATAATTTGCGCAACGCTTTAACATGTGCAGTGGAGTAATGTGAAATAGCAACTTCTTTAGCATGCTAGCAAGGAAATGTTCACATATGGTGAAGGAACAATAAGCTAATTTCATGCTAGGTTTGATAAAACAAGCAAGTTCAACATATGCAGCCTCCACCAACCTTTAAAAAAAACACTTCAAGAAACACTTTGTTGACCTTATGTGTTGAAGTAAACAAGCTTTGCTAAACACACCACTTTGAGTTTTCCTTTCCTTTTTTTTAAAAACAGATTTCTTAATTATGTTGGAGGGCTAGTTTTTTAGCTCATGAAATGCTATAGCCTCACAGGACAAGCACGTTATAAATTTTATAGAGCATACTCATTGCCTTATATGCAACTACCTCGACAATGATAGATAGAGGTTTTCTTGTACAATAAGTAGTTGTATTTTTCATATATTCTGTAAAATATGCTGTTAATGTTCACACAGTTGTCAAGTTTTAAAAGCAGGAATTATAATAATCTATAATGAAGTCTTTTCAGATTGAGATATCAGTACTTTTACTAAAGGAAGAGATAAAAATATCTTCTCAACCACCAGTCGCTGTTAGCTAGAAAAATCACAGAGATTACTAGAGCATTAGTTATTTTTTCTTTAGTTACAAAAAATAATAATGATAACATTTCTTCAACTAGGCCAAGAGTAGCATTATACCGGAGAGAAACTTGAAATAATGGCACCACAAAATGGCATGTTTTAGACTCATTTATTTGTGGTGTGGTTTGAGTGATTGAGTTAGTTTGTTTGGTCTTTGACTTTGCCAGCTTTTCTGTAAAGTAACTGTATGCCACTGCAACACAGTTTTTAAAAGTATCTTACTAAGAATGAAGACTAGTTTATTCATCTGAAATCAGAAGGGTTTGCAGTGCAGTTGCAGTGGCATAAAATTGTATCCAGGTAAGGCAGTAAGCCACATACTACTTCATGTGCCACATTTTATTAGAGTTGTAAAATGTGCTGTCATGATATGGCAATCGTGTTAGTGTGCACATTGTACCTTGGGGGTTTGTAGAGGAAGATAGATAGAATGTGCATAGATAGAAGAGCTATGCACATAGATGTACCCTTAGACACCTACTCTGTTCAAAAACTGTCTAAAAAATTCTCCCATGAAACATGCTATGTCCAGATAAACAGATTGAACTTCCTGGCATCTCCTTACCCGGATGATTGAGTATGCATCACATTACTTGAAATTTTGTAGTGAGAAGGTCCTACTATAGTCAAGTCTTATCACTTGGTAGCCATGTTGGTAATGGCATCAGGCATTTATTTTGGACAGTCATTTTAAAACCCCATGTCCAAGTGAACGAGGAACAAACTAGAACTTCAGGGGTTGGACATAAAAACTACATGTAAAGGATAAATGGTTTTAATCTCACAAAAACAGCTCCCAATGTTTGGTATCTTAATTGGCAAAAATATTGGTATTACATTGATAAGTCATGGGGCAACACTAAAGTAAATATCTGAAAACATTTCATAAAATACTACAACTTTCTTCTTCTTTAGATTTACGCACATGTTCCGGATCCACTTGTTTCTTTCTTCCTCGTGTGTTTTCTGTAGCTCGTACATTTGTTTTTGGTCTTGAATAAATGGCTTGAGCTCATTCATTTCTTTTTCTTGTCTCTTCTTTAGTTGGTCAAAGTCATTCTTATACGCCTTGTTCTGGCACAGTTGTTGAATCATGTAGCTACTGTATTCCTGTTGGTTTAGCTTCATATTCTCAATTTCCCTTTCACACTCTGCTACTGCAGCTTTTAAGTCAGTGGTGTATCTCTGTCTAAATTCATTGAACTCCTCTGCTTGCTTTCTGGCTTCCTCTTGACTTTTTCCCCTCATTTCCTCGACTTGCTTTTGTAGGTTTTGTTGCAGTTCTCTCCATTCTTTTTTCTCTTGTTCTTCTCGAAGTTGATCTTCTTTTTTTCGGAGGTCATGTTCTGTTTTTTCCTGCTCATATTCTTCACAGAGTTTTTTAGATTGTGTTTGCTCCTCCGATCTCTGTTGGCATCCTCTAAGATGTGTTTCCTGCCACTGTTGTTGTACTTTCCTCCAAGCCTCTCTTGCTTTTTCATTTTCTTTTGAACTCTGTACCCATATTTGACCCTTAATTGTCTTTTTTAATGATCCAGACTTAATTTCCTTCTCTTTTTCTTCCCATTGCTTTTGCTGAATTTCATACCTCTGTTTCCTTTCCCTTTCCTTTTGGGCCCTTTCCTCATCCACCCTTTTTTTCTCCTCCTCTCTCTTAATGAATTCCTTTTTTTCTTCTAATGCTTTTTCTGTTAAAGCTCTTACCTGTTCAGTTTTTTGCCTCATCTCTTTGATTTCCTCTTCATGTTGTCTTTGGAGGTCCCTCTTATATCTCTGCATTTCTTCTTCCTTCTCCTTCATAATCTTATCCATTTCCTTCTGAATTGTTGCCTTTGCCTCTTTGAACATCTCTGAGGTGTAATAGCCACCGCCATTTTTCCTTACTCTTGACTCAATCTTGGTCAGCAGCTCACTTACTTGAAAACGGCTCTGATCATTGTTATCTAAGACATGGTATTGTCCTCCACAATCAGTTAACAGTTTTTTGACAAAGTCTTCACTGTTTTCGTTGAGGTAACTTTCAATTGTTTGGTTTTTAAGATCATCTCCTCTGGTAAATATGACAATGATGAAGTCATTGCAATTCTTGCCAAAAATGTTTTTAATGAGCTCCACAGTTTGTTTTTCTTCCTCTGTAAAGTGACCAATCGGCAAGACGAGTAAGAACACATGAGGTCCAGGAGCCACCATTGTGATGCATTTGACAAGTTCCTGTTTAACTTCATCACTGGATAGAGCTGTGTCAAATAAACCAGGCGTGTCAACCACGATGACAGGATGCCCTTCAATTTCCGCTGTTTGTTTTTGGCAGAGCCTGGTCACTGATTTCATACTGGCCTTCGAATGAAAGCACTTTTTGCCCAAAATAGTGTTTGCAGTGGCACTCTTTCCACTTCCAGTTTTCCCAATCATCACAATCCTGAGTTGATCCAGGCTCTGTGATGTGTGAGGAGCCTCTTCCAGTTGTGATGTACATTCTGCACTGTTGTGCATACAAGATTTTGCAATGGTTTCCTTTTTGAAACTTTTGGAAACCATTTTTATCTCTTCCACAGCATCCAGTAGCTGGGGGATCTGCTGTCTGTTGTTGACGTTGAGGACAAGATATCGGACACTAAAGCTCCGACAGAGGTCTTCGATCTCTTTGTTTCTTTTTAAAAAGTTAACAACATCTGGGTGTGTAGGATTGGTCTCCACAGTAAAAAGAATTATTGTAAAGTCTTTGACTTGAGAGCTTAGTATATTTTTGATGGTCTCCAACTCGCCCTTGTCTTCATCGGTAAGGGGATCCAAAGGTAGCACCAGGATAAAAGCATGGACACCCTCAGGATCACAGAGAGAAACGCTCTTGAAGGCTTCCCTCATCGCTTCTTCCCGAGATTTTCCAAATAGAACCGGTAGCTCCACCATTGAAATCAGTCGACCATAAACTTCTGCCTGATGTTTAACATACTCTAATGAATTCAACTTTCTTTCTCCCAGGATGGCATTAGCAGTTGAAGTTTTTCCAACTCCAAATCTCCCACACAGTACCAAGTTTAAAGAAGGTTTTACATTTAAACTTTGAGGCTCTTTCACAACAACTTGAGGTCTTTCACACAGTTTCAAATTTGAAAGAGGTTTCATATTTGGAGACTCTGGTTCTTCTATATCAACTTGAGGTTTCTCACACAGTTTCAGATTCAAAAGAGGTTTCATATTTGGAGATTCTGGTTCTTCCATACCAGCTCGAGGTCTCCCACTCATTCCTAAATTCAAAGGAAGTTTTGGTTTTGGATGCTCAGGTTCTTCAACAACAAAGCTCCCACATGCTACTGAGTTTAAAGGTTTTAGATGTGGCCTTTGAGGTTGTTCAACACCAACTTGAGGTCTCTTACTTAGTCCTAAATTCACAAGAGATTTTGGTTTTGGATGCTCAGGTTCCTCCATCCCAACAACAGATCTCTCACACAGTGCTGAATTAAGTGGAAGCCTTGATTTTGGACTTTCAAGGGCTTCAGTTGGATCAGGGTTGTCAGAAAAATTTAGATGTCCGCCCCTGTTTTCAGTCACAATTTGATTCATCATTTCCATCATGGTTTCCTGATCAAAGTCAAGACACTCTTTTTTGTCAGAGTTTAAGTTATGCAGTCTTTGTCCACTCTCTTGAATAATTTGTTCTACTGCAGTATTCTTTTCTTCATCCTTTTGTGTTATGATGACCATTGAGTATTTAAGCGCATGTGGACCAAACAAACTCAAGATGAACTTCAGCCTTTGTCTGTTTTCCTCTGTGAAATCTGAAGGCTTCACTAACAGGAGGAAAACATTTGGCCCAGGGGGGACACGGGCCACACACATCTTCATCTCGTGTCTGACTTTTTCCACAGGAACACTGAAGATGTCGGAGGTTTTCACTACGGTTATGGGTATTTTCCTCCACTGTCCTTGGGCAATAGATTTCTTGGATATTGTTATATCACGAGAATCCTTTTTCCCTGTGATCAAGTTGCTTAAAGTTATCTTTTCAAATTGACTTTTTCCAAATATCACAATCCTGAATTCAGATGCTGTTGAAGACACAAGAGACATTAAATAATTAAATATTGCATTGATTCAGTTTTCTTTTCTTTTATATTTTTTATGACTTTGAGTTATTGCAAATTTTAACAGTTTTTCACTGAATTACACTTTTCATATTCCCACTACATCACTATCTGACAAATATTCAAAATCGTATGCGTTACTAAAATTCTTAGATGCCAAACTCAAGTATCATACATTCCTACATTTACTTAAAGCATATTGCCATATGCATTTATTTAATAAAGCGAAGTTTGTACATTTTTTTTGCACACTTACCAGTTCCATATGCTGATGCTGCCATAATGTTATTTTGTTTCAGCAGCAAAATATGTAGTTACCTGAAAACAAATGTGTAGAGTAAATGATGATGTGTAAAGGAAGATTTTAGGTTTAATTCTAAAATTAAACCAAAAAAACCCCTAATATTTCATTTCTATGTTAGTGTTTTTCTTTTCGATGTACCTTTTTGGCTTATAGATTAGAAAAAAAGTCTCAACGTAGTAGAAATAGGAAAATTGAGTAAATTACAGTATCCAGGCATATTATTGTAAAGTTGACTGGCAGAAAGGGTGTGGTAGGAAAAGGTGCATACGCAACAGGGATGACTGACCTTTGGTGGCTTTCTGGCTAGCTGAATGTCTGTGACATTCAGTAGCACCTTATTGTTTTAATACAAAATAGGGGGGGGGGGGGATAGACTGCACCTATACTACATTTGAAGTCTGCACCTTTGATACAAGTTGAATGGAGACTCTGTGAGGACTCATCTTGCTGCTATGTCATCTTAAATTCATCAACTCTAAAGGTAAGGGTGATCAAATCACACAAAATTTACAATTTTCTGACTATGTAATCTATTTTGATGCTAAATGTCTAATACCAATCTTTGAGATGATTTGAGCGAGTACACCCAGCTTGTGGTTTTCTCCTGACCATGCCCAATGAAGTCCAACTGGGGAAGCAGTGACTCAGTACAATGCCCCCCAAATGCCTCATTGCTTCAAGCCAACATGGCAAGATGAGCAGAGAAAAGATAGAAATGTAAATCCCATTCTCTAGCTGAGACCACATCTTCTTTTAGGTTTGATGCCATTTCTAGTAGATAATGCTAGGTAGCGTGAGTGCGAATTGAGGATGCGGTTTGGGTCCTATTTTCTACTGTTTGTACATCGTGACCTTTGTAAAAAAAATTCCAGCTTGTGATACTATTGGACTTTTCTTATTCAGACTCATTACAAAATGATTATTTTATCTTATTTTGTTACATTTATAATGCTGCATTTAAGTAAAATTGAGTGGATGAGACATTGGAGAGCTCAGCCTCTTTGACACAGGCCACTCTTGAACCAGAGACTGTGTCCGAAGCATCTTTCGAGAGCAAAGGAGAAAAAGAACTAGATTGTTGCTCTGAGATCTACTGGTTCATATGAAAGTACAATTTGCATTTAACTTCAAATTTAAGGCCTTAGAATATGTAAGAAGTGGGAATTATAGCCATTTTCATACATAGTCCCCCATTTCCAGAGGCTCAAACAGTTTCCTGGTCAGATGAGACTTGTTCTCTCATTATTTTGTAACAAATGATGCAAATAAAACCCTCCATATGATAAGGTTGAAAAACAAAAATAATCCCTTTTAGAAAGCTAGCAAAAATGTAAAGAATGACCAAATTGATTGCCGGGGAGAAGGCGGCTCAATCAAACTGGCCCCTCCACTGTATCAAAGTATAAGAAAAAATCCTGATATTTAAAATTATGTCAGTTTGTCCATTTAATTTTGAGCCTCTGAAAATGAGGGACTATATTTAAAAACAACAACAAAACTCTGCTGTAATTCACAAACTGCAGATGCAATACTCTTAGTTAAACTCCTCAAATTAAAGCTGAAAGTCTGCATTTCAATCACATTTTCAGAATCATCAGAATCCTTTATTAATCCCTAAGGAAATGATGTGTGTTACAGTTGCTCCAAGACAGTAACAGTATCAGACTAAACTAATTAAATAATACAATATGTTAATAGTTTACAAATTTAAGAAATTGCACTAATATATACAAATTGCTCAATTATAAATATCAAGAATATTGACAAAGAATTTTACAGACGTGAGACTATTACAGTGGTGAATATATATGGTTGACATTTGACTCTAACCTGTGAACTTTGTCATTTGCTATTTGCTATTTTACTCTAGAGCGTGTGCAAAAAGGGTGTAAATATTACAGTGTTTACAGTGTATTAGATGGAGGAGTTGTACAGGAAGATGTCCATGGGCAGGATTTCCTGTGTCGTTCAGTGGTGCTTTTTGGTAATCTCATTTTGACTGTTTCACTTAAAATGAATTGTGGTGGTGTATAGAGGCAAAAATACAAGAAAGTCTAAACGTCACTGTAGTTGTAGAATTTTGAAACCTAGAAACATCTTGGGATTTATACATAAAAATAGAAATGTTACACCTTATTCATCTGTTATACTTGCTGTTTGATCATAAAATCCCCAAACTCAAAACATTTTTTTCTAAATAAGTCTCCAATATTTGATAGATGATTCAAAACAAACTTTTCCTTTCGCTTCTTCTTAGTCAGACACACTTAAATAGGAGGATTGGTTTTGGAGGATTATTTTTTATTCTTTGTATTTATTGTTTTCTGGTTGATTGTCTATTTGGTATATGTTTTAAAAATACTGAATTGAAAGTTTTAATAGCCTACTTATACTTTCTTCTCATACGTGTTTGTTAATGAAAATCTACAGCACTTCAGTATTTCTTAGCCTAATGTTCTGCAATGTCTTATGCACTGAATCCCTTAATATTCTTGATAAGTTTAGTCATACTGTACAAACACTGAATTTGCTTACTATATTAATAAATTTTCTTTGTTTTTTATTTGTTTATTTACTCACCAGTTGTATGTGTCAATCTTCCTCAGGGTTCTTAAATGTTAAAAACAAGCCACACAAAAAACTAATCACTTTTTTCGGAATCAAAAGGTAGAACTTTGTTAAGGCAGGAATTTCCAAAGTAAAAGAAAAAACCTCAGTCCCGACTGCTGTTACCAGTCCCTTATTCCTGTGCTGTCAACTAGTTTTGGTTGAAGTGGAAATGAAACCATGTCTGTGCAAAACCCTGCCCTTTAGATATTCCAAGAAGGTTGTCTAAGGTCAACTAATTTAAGTGTGGGTCTTTTAATGATCTTGGAAGATAAAATAAGTAAATAAAAAAATCTTTCATTAAATAATATAGGTTAGGGCTGTTCGATATGACAATATATGTTGGATGATGATATAAAAACATCTATCATTTCATATTATACGCTATTGTTTGTTTCGTGGTGTCGCAAAATAAGCTGTTTACAGCAATATTTTTTTGTCGTTTTGATGGTCACTGTAATGGTTATATTAATTTCTTAAAGTTCTCTCTTTCTCCTAGATTTAAAATAACCACACTACGGACAGACAAGCGACTGACATTTGCAGAACTGAAAACTCAGTTTCAGTTTAGTTTCAGTTCTCAGCTTTCCTTTAATTCTTTGTTGAAAGTTGCGCAGTAGTAACACTTAATGATAAAACATTGAAATGGCCTGAGATGTTATTAGCTAGTTTTTCATATATTTGTGGGTACTGAAGTTTCATTCAAACGCTTAACTATGCTTATTAATGTTTTGGGGCATATTAAGTTAGATTTATTGTTCCATGATAAAGCAGTCATCAATGAATGGTGAGCATTCATTCATATCAATGACCAATGAATGATTTACTCACACTACTATCTCTTTACAGACTAACCTCATACATGCAACATGTTTTAATGCCTTTTACAATCCCACGGGCAGCAAAAAAAAGCTTTGCAGTATAATACAATATAGTATCTTCTCAAAATAACAAACACATCAGAACCAAAGAAAAGGGTATTTGAATGAAAAAATGTTATTGCTTTTTGCTGTAAAAATACAGTTATAAAAATGTACTGAAATATTTACATAAGATTAATGATCCATGCTTTTACTTTGCAGCTAACATTTTCTGCATTATGTCTTTGAGAGTATGTCCCTTTCTGAAAAAGCTGACAGACCTTTTTGGAACAAGCTTATCTAAAATTTAGTATTTGCACGCAAAAGCTTGATTAAAACTAATTAATACACTTATGGGATTAGATAAAAGAATGAGTATATTGTACCAAAACAATGAAGTCTTACTGTATTTGTTATTTGAATGCTTTAAAACCAAAAGCTATCAAAGTTAACTCAAACTATGCTGCTGTTGTGACATTCAGGTAAAAGAGCCCGTCTCATAAAATGGTGCAAGCCTTAGCTTCTTCAGCTTTCTGTGCATATTCTTTTATCCAGTCATTGATTTGTTTATCATGTTCAAGCTGTAGTTGGTTGATATCTTCTTCATTTGGCTCGCCCTCATTTTCTATAGAAAGATTGTAATTGAGCTCATCCACTTCTTGTTCTTGTTTTTTCTTCAGTCTCTCAAAGTCTCTCTTGTAGTCTCTCTCTTGTTGTTTTTGCTTCATGTCTTCGATCTCACTGTCATGCTTGATTTTCTGTCACCTACACTGTAGAGGGTGATTTTGCCTCTAAACAGAAAAATGAGTAGGGAAGGGGTTAAAGTGGATTCAGCAGGTGGAGGAACCTTAAATTGGTTGTAATGGCTCAGTGTGGGGAAAAGAATCACAACTCACAATAACACTGCCGCTTGCTCTCGCTGCATGGCCGCCAGCTCCTTCCCTGGCTGGCCTGGTTCTTGGTCTGCTGTGCCCCCCCTCCTGGGTTTTGGCACCACTGCAATAATCACACGGCAGACCGATCCACAATTCAATGCTTTTCAGCATTCTTTATTACTACACATGGTTGCTGTTCACAAACACACATGGCTGCAGCTTTTCAGCCGAACACATACCAACAACAACTATGACAGTCAGGAAGAGCTTTTTATGCCGGCAAGGCATGATTGCCGATGCCGTCGTGTGTGTCCATCTCCACTGGAGCGGCACCGCAGACCACGCCCTGCCACAGCTTGTGTTCTGTATGTTTGCCTTAGCTAGTCTTAGCTGATGTACCGCAACTGCAACTTATGGACAGCTGCAGTCGTTCCGGTGCTGTGGCAAAGAACAAACAAACAGACAAATTCCGGCCCACTTTAAACCCTGACTTTGGCACATGTCATCTCTTTTTATGCAACATCCCCTGGCGATTGATGCGCAAAAAGGATTTCCTTCCCTGTATTACTGGTAGGGCTGTTCGATATAACGATATATATCGGATGACGATATAGAAACATCTATTGTTTCATTTTACGCTATCGCTTGTTTGGTGTTGCAAAATAAACTGTTTACGGCAATATTTTTTCATGGTTTTGATGGTCACTGTAGTGGCTATATTAATTTCTTAAAGTTCTCTCTTTCTCTTATATTTAATATAACCACACTATGGACGGAAAAGCGCCTGTTTTTATGCGTTGTCGTTAGCAACAACGACGGCAACAGCATCGCGTGTCCGCTTGTTTATGTTCCATATAAACCTTTCACAATAAAGCTCAAGATTCTGTTGAGACTTTTTAAAATAAACTGAATCACGTGAAAGAGCAGATTATTTACAGATGAGAAGTAAAAAAGAGCCGCCAGGTGCTAAAAAAGAAACCTTAGACTCAAACGTTAGAACAGGCTTTTCCCCGCAGCACGCCGTGTAATAAATACTCACAAAGAAAACGGCGGCCTTTACAACTTATGTCTAAAAATGTATCGTTTCATGCATCGGTTAAAACACTCGACTCCAGCTACACAATGCTCAGCTGGAAACACTTCACGCAAGTCGAGCTGCCCGAGATTCACAGAATTTACAGAAAATGTTACATTTTTCTGATTTATATCGTTATCGGACAATAGAATTCTTATATCGGGATATTGCACAGCCCTAATTACTGCTTAGGCTCAAATCGGTTTCATGTTTGAAGGCTCACAGTGGCATTAAATAAAAACTCACCTGGTGAGAACTAGTGTGCTATATTTCATTTCATGCAGTTTTTCCAACTTCTTATAAGCGAAATAGAAATGAAAGTTTGGGAATTTTTTTTTCAATTTTTATTATTAATTCATTAGGGAAGCTTAAATGTTATTTCAGTTGTTGTTCTGTCTGCTAATCAGCTTTTGGTTTTAGTAGGGGTGTATACATATATCAGCACATCTCTTTTTGTGTCATGTGTAAATCAGTCATTCCATGTCAATTCATCAAATGTCAACCTGACCATCAAAGATTTCCCTGAAAAAATTTGAGAGGAAACATGGTCTGAGGGACCAGACAAAGAGTGATTCAGAAGACCCCTATGAGCAGAACACCAAGGGAACAGTTCACCTTGATAGGGTTACCGGGGCCCCGCCTTAGTCCATGGGGCCTGGCTGGGCACAGCCCAAAAAGGGACATGGGCCCTGTTAGAGCCAATCTATCGAGAAATATTTTTCATACAGTTTCAGTTATGTTTGATTTTGTATAATATGTTGTTAGAGAATATATGTTGCGCGTTTAATTTGTGTCGGGTAAGAAAACATTACAACGCATGTGTGGTAGCAGGTTAGAATGAGCCAGGACGGCAATGGAAATGTGCGCTGTAGCAGCAAATAGTTTTTTGACCGTGACATCGTTTGTTTGTATGTACGAGTCAGAAATAAATCTGGACAGCTCACATTAAGAAGTGGAAGAATTATTTTTATCAAAGCTTGGAACAGAAATTCGCCACTACAGGCCCATCCTCGTGCAGGCCCACCACTCACAGGAGGCACCGTAGGGGTCAGGTGCATTGTGTGCTGGGTGGCGGCAGGAGTGGAGACCCTGGCGGACTGAGCCCCGGCTACCAAGACTGGAAATTGGGACTTCCTAATATGCAATTATGCAAAATCTCTTTGTAAAAAGAGTAAAAAAAGTATTTAATGGGATGAAGGTAGCTTTATTGTTAGATTTTTGTCTAAAGTTGTTTTGTTTAGGACCCCTGGGGTTAAAATTGCATTTGGTCAGTATATGAGAACGGTTATGAGACTTACACTAAAAGTATGCTTTAATATTATCAAATCATTTTACAGCCTTTTATTTGCAAATTGACAAATGGCACATTTTAATCAACTATCAAACAGAAAAATGAGAAAAAAAACTTTGCAATCTTTGCAGTGTTGGCAAACCAACTTTTAAAAAGTTGACTCCATGCACAAATGCTTCTGTGCTCACAACACAACAATATTTTCGTCATATTCAGTATATTATATTATTTAATCATTATGCAAAAGTCTGCACTTGTAAGGAAAGACAAAACCAAAGTACATGTAGCACATTTAAATATCTCAATCCTAAACATTTAAGTTAAAACCTTTAGTCAAATAAACGCTTACTGTGAGAGAAGGATACAGAATTAATTAACATGTAAGTACCTGTACATACAAACTGTTTCTCACACACTGTGTACTGTTGGAATCATTTATAGCTTCCTCACAAGCTGCATCATTTCTGAAAAGCTAATGTTAAACATTGAAGTAAAAATAATAAGAAACTTATAAACGCTATACCCCCTTGCAATACATTGTGTTTTGTCAGAGCTTTGATTTCCTCATTGTGTATTTGTCTGATATCCTTTAGTCTGTCATTATGCTCTTGACACAGGCTTTTCATTTTCACATCATACTCTTCTTTCACATCCTGTAGTTTGGACTGATGCTCATACTTTAAATTTCTTACGTTTACATTGTGGTCTTCTTTTTGAGTAGTCAATTTGTCTTGGTGCTCTTCCTTCAGAGTTGAAAGTCTGTCTTCATGCTCTTGTTGTTGAGCAGTCAATTTGTCTTGGTGCTCTTGTTGTTGAGCTCTTAGTTTCTGATCATATTCTTGTTGTTGAGCACTTAGTTTCTGATCATATTCTTGTTGTTGAGCACTTAGTTTCTGATCATATTCTTGTTGTTGAGCATTCAGTTTGTCTTGGTGCTCTTGTTTCAGAGTTGAAAGTCTGTCTTCATGCTCTTGTTGTTGAGCTCTTAGTTTCTGATCATATTCTTGTTTTTGAGTAGTCAGTTTGTCTTGGTGCTCTTGTTGTTGAGCTCTTAGTTTCTGATCATATTCTTGTTTTTGAGTAGTCAGTTTGTCTTGGTGCTCTTGTTGTTGAGCACTTAGTTTCTGATCATATTCTTGTTGTTGAGCACTTAGTTTCTGATCATATTCTTGTTGTTGAGCATTCAGTTTGTCTTGGTGCTCTTGTTTCAGAATTGAAAGTCTGTCTTCATGCTCTTGTTGTTGAGCTCTTAGTTTCTGATCATATTCTTGTTGTTGAGCATTCAGTTTGTCTTCATATTCTTGTTTTTGAGTAGTCAGTTTGTCTTGGTGCTCTTGTTGTTGAGCTCTTAGTTTCTGATCATATTCTTGTTTTTGAGCACTTAGTTTCTGATCATATTCTTGTTTTTGAGCACTTAGTTTGTCTTCATGCTCTTGTTTTTGAGTAGTCAGTTTGTCTTCATGCTCTTGTTTTTGAGCATTCAGTTTGTCTTGGTGCTCTTGTTTCAGAATTGAAAGTCTGTCTTCATGCTCTTGTTGTTGAGCTCTTAGTTTCTGATCATATTCTTGTTGTTGAGCATTCAGTTTTTCTTCATATTCTTGTTTTTGAGTATTCAGTTTGTCTTGGTGCTCTTGTTGTTGAGCTCTTAGTTTCTGATCATATTTTTGTTTTTGAGCACTTAGTTTCTGATCATATTCTTGTTGTTGAGCATTCAGTTTGTCTTGGTGCTCTTGTTTCAGAATTGAAAGTCTGTCTTCATGCTCTTGTTGTTGAGCTCTTAGTTTCTGATCATATTCTTGTTGTTGAGCATTCAGTTTGTCTTGGTGCTCTTGTTTCAGAATTGAAAGTCTGTCTTTATGCTCTTGTTGTTGAGCACTTAGTTTCTGATCATATTCTTGTTGTTGAGCATTCAGTTTGTCTTCATATTCTTGTTTTTGAGTAGTCAGTTTGTCTTGGTGCTCTTGTTGTTGAGCTCTTAGTTTCTGATCATATTCTTGTTGTTGAGCACTTAGTTTCTGATCATATTCTTGTTTTTGAGCACTTAGTTTCTGATCATATTCTTGTTGTTGAGCATTCAGTTTGTCTTCATATTCTTGTTTTTGAGCAGTCAATTTGTCTTGGTGCTCTTGTTGTTGAGCACTTAGTTTCTGATTATATTCTTGTTTTTGAGCACTTAGTTTCTGATCATATTCTTGTTGTTGAGCATTCAGTTTGTCTTCATATTCTTGTTTTTGAGTAGTCAGTTTGTCTTGGTGCTCTTGTTGTTGAGCACTTAGTTTCTGATCATATTCTTGTTGTTGAGCACTTAGTTTCTGATCATATTCTTGTTGTTGAGCATTCAGTTTGTCTTGGTGCTCTTGTTTCAGAATTGAAAGTCTGTCTTCATGCTCTTGTTGTTGAGCTCTTAGTTTCTGATCATATTCTTGTTGTTGAGCATTCAGTTTGTCTTCATATTCTTGTTTTTGAGTAGTCAGTTTGTCTTGGTGCTCTTGTTGTTGAGCTCTTAGTTTCTGATCATATTCTTGTTTTTGAGCACTTAGTTTCTGATCATATTCTTGTTTTTGAGCACTTAGTTTGTCTTCATGCTCTTGTTTTTGAGTAGTCAGTTTGTCTTCATGCTCTTGTTTTTGAGCATTCAGTTTGTCTTGGTGCTCTTGTTTCAGAATTGAAAGTCTGTCTTCATGCTCTTGTTGTTGAGCTCTTAGTTTCTGATCATATTCTTGTTGTTGAGCATTCAGTTTGTCTTGGTGCTCTTGTTTCAGAATTGAAAGTCTGTCTTCATGCTCTTGTTGTTGAGCTCTTAGTTTCTGATCATATTCTTGTTGTTGAGCATTCAGTTTGTCTTCATATTCTTGTTTTTGAGTAGTCAGTTTGTCTTGGTGCTCTTGTTGTTGAGCTCTTAGTTTCTGATCATATTCTTGTTTTTGAGCACTTAGTTTCTGATCATATTCTTGTTTTTGAGCACTTAGTTTGTCTTCATGCTCTTGTTTTTGAGTAGTCAGTTTGTCTTCATGCTCTTGTTTTTGAGCATTCAGTTTGTCTTGGTGCTCTTGTTTCAGAATTGAAAGTCTGTCTTCATGCTCTTGTTGTTGAGCTCTTAGTTTCTGATCATATTCTTGTTGTTGAGCATTCAGTTTGTCTTGGTGCTCTTGTTTCAGAATTGAAAGTCTGTCTTCATGCTCTTGTTGTTGAGCTCTTAGTTTCTGATCATATTCTTGTTGTTGAGCATTCAGTTTGTCTTCATATTCTTGTTTTTGAGTAGTCAGTTTGTCTTGGTGCTCTTGTTGTTGAGCTCTTAGTTTCTGATCATATTCTTGTTGTTGAGCATTCAGTTTGTCTTGGTGCTCTTGTTTCAGAATTGAAAGTCTGTCTTTATGCTCTTGTTGTTGAGCACTTAGTTTCTGATCATATTCTTGTTGTTGAGCATTCAGTTTGTCTTCATATTCTTGTTTTTGAGTAGTCAGTTTGTCTTGGTGCTCTTGTTGTTGAGCTCTTAGTTTCTGATCATATTCTTGTTGTTGAGCACTTAGTTTCTGATCATATTCTTGTTGTTGAGCATTCAGTTTGTCTTGGTGCTCTTGTTTCAGAATTGAAAGTCTGTCTTTATGCTCTTGTTGTTGAGCACTTAGTTTCTGATCATATTCTTGTTGTTGAGCATTCAGTTTGTCTTGGTGCTCTTGTTTCAGAATTGAAAGTCTGTCTTCATGCTCTTGTTGTTGAGCTCTTAGTTTCTGATCATATTCTTGTTTTTGAGCACTTAGTTTCTGATCATATTCTTGTTTTTGAGCACTTAGTTTCTGATCATATTCTTGTTGTTGAGCATTCAGTTTGTCTTCATATTCTTGTTTTTGAGTAGTCAGTTTGTCTTGGTGCTCTTGTTGTTGAGCACTTAGTTTCTGATCATATTCTTGTTGTTGAGCATTCAGTTTGTCTTGGTGCTCTTGTTTCAGAGTTGAAAATCTGTCTTCATGCTCTTGTTGTTGAGCTCTTAGTTTCTGATCATATTCATGTTTTTGAGTATTCAATTTGTCTTCATATTCTTGTTTTTGAGTAGTCAGTTTGTCTTGGTGCTCTTGTTGTTGAGCTCTTAGTTTCTGATCATATTCTTGTTTTTGAGCATTCAGTTTGTCTTCATATTCTTGTTTTTGAGTAGTCAGTTTGTCTTGGTGCTCTTGTTGTTGAGCACTTAGTTTCTGATCATATTCTTGTTGTTGAGCACTTAGTTTCTGATCATGCTCTTGTTGTTGAGCATTCAGTTTGTCTTCATGCTCCTGTTTTTGAGTAGTCAATTTGTCTTCATGCTCTTGTTGTTGAGCATTCAGTTTGTCTTGGTGCTCTTGTTTCAGAGTTGAAAGTCTGTCTTCATGCTCTTGTTGTTGAGCTCTTAGTTTCTGATCATATTCTTGTTTTTGAGTATTCAATTTGTCTTCATATTCTTGTTTTTGAGTAGTCAGCTTGTCTTGGTGCTCTTGTTGTTGAGCACTTAGTTTCTGATCATATTCTTGTTTTTGAGCATTCAGTTTGTCTTCATATTCTTGTTTTTGAGCATTCAGTTTGTCTTCATGCTCTTGTTTTTGAGTAGTCAGCTTGTCTTGGTGCTCTTGTTGTTGAGCACTTAGTTTCTGATCATATTCTTGTTGTTGAGTATCCAGTTTGTCTTCGTAGTCCTCCTGTTGATCCTTAATTTGCTGGACATATTTTTTCTTCTGGTCTTGTATCCTCTCATCATTTTCTTTACTTAAATTTATTATCTTGTTGTCATATTCTTTCTTGAGATCTTGTTTTTGTGAAGCCATTTTGTTTTCATACTCTTCTTTCAGATCTCTCATTTCTTTGATGTGATCCTTTTTCAGATTTGTTATTTCTTTCTCATACTCCTGTTTTATATCCATCGTTTCTTTGTCATTGTTTTCCTTCAGATTCTTTATTTTGGCTTCATTTTCCATATCTTGTTTATGGATCTTTTCATCATATTCCTTTTTCAAGTTCGTTATTTCATCATCCTTTTGTTGCTTCGATATTTTTTTAATATAATCTTGGGCAGCTTGTGATATTCTGTTGCCATGATCTTGCAGTAGGTTAATTAACATCGCTATATTTGAACTTATGCTCAAATATCCGGTGCTGTCTTCACAATCATGCTTTAGCTGCTTTATTTTGTCTTCGTACTGCTTTATCAGGTCCTGTACTGTATGTTCATATTTTTGGTTTAGCTTTATTACTTCACACTCTTTCTTCAAATTGTTGATCTCTTTAAAGTGTTCTTCCTTTATATTAGCCATTTTCTTGTCATTCTCTTGTGTAATATCTGCAATGCTCTTATCATGCCTTTGCTTCAGATCGAGGATGGTTGATTCACAGTCTTGTTTTAGATTCTTTATTTTGTCATCCTGCTCTTGCTCTATTTCAGTGTTTTTCTGCACAAGCTGTGTTATGTCTTCCAAGTGATTTATCTTCAGATAAAATATTTTGTGCTCATACACTTTTTTCAGAGCCATTTTTTCTTTACTATGGTCTTCTGTGAGATTCTTTATTTTTTCACTGTGCTCATTTTTATTATACATTAGTTCTTCCTTATGTTTCTTTTTGAGATCTTCTATATATTCACTGTGCTCATGTTTCAGATCTGCAATGTGCTTTGCATGCTTTTTATTGAGGTCTTCTAGTTTGTCACACTCGTCTGTCAATTTCATGCTTTCTTGATTTTTTTCCTTGTTTTTAACCAGTTCTGTCAGTTTTAGTTCATAATCACCGGGTAAGAGATTGATGTACTTTTGTAATTCTTTTAGGTAGTAATAATTTGGAATGCATGATCTCTCAAGTCCTTTTTTATATTCTTTCTGGAGCTCTGCTTGCTTCTTATCCTTCTGTTCTCTTTTAATTTGATTGTTCTTTTCTGGTGCTTCACATTTCATATATTTGTCTTTTTCTGGCCACCATTCATTTCTCTTTGTTTCACAATCCAGGTTTGTTATTTTTCTAGGGCTTTCTTCCATCTGTATGTTTCTCTCTTCTTGGGAAGGCAACATTTGCGGGCTGCTGTAATCACTTGCTGTTTTCATGTTATCAGTGAGCATAGTTTCTATCTTTTCCATCAGCTCTTGACGTTTTTTAATATTAGATAGATACTTTCTATCAAGTTGGATCTCATGTTGCCTTTGATTGCAGTCTTGAATTAATTTATGCGTAGGAGAATTCAAATTTAGTTTATTTTGTTTTTGTGTTATGATCACCATTGAGTGGTGTAAACCATCGTGACCAAACAAGGTTAGAATTGCCTTTAGTGCCAGCCGTTTCTCTTCAGTGAAATCGGAAGGTTTCACTATCAGTAGTATCACAATTGGTCCAGGTGTGCAAAGACTCATCAGACTGTCCATTTCTTTTGTCACTGATAAGAATTGAAGATCAAAAATATCTGGGGTTTTCACTACTGTTAATAATGTTCTTTTCCATTCTCCATGTGCGTGCACACACTTCTTGTCTTTAAACAGTGATGAATGTTGAAAAGCTTTGCTGCAAATAATCAAGTTGCCTAGTACTGTCTCGTCCCAGTCAGTACCTCCAAGTAGCACGATGTTCAGCTCAGAGCCTGCAAAAAAAAAGCCAACCCCAAAATATTACTGAATAATATTACAGTATCAGAGCTTATTCATTTAGCCCTCTGGATGCAGGTTAGGGCCTTTCATAGTTCTTAAATGACAAGTGAATGAAAAGTCAAATTAAAAGACACATTTCAAATTAAGATTATGTTATACTGTTCTTTTTAAAGTGGCTAAACCTAAAATGTATTTATTTTGACATATATCAACTACATAAATTAGCAGTAATAGTTTTGAAGCTTAATTTCAAAGCTTTTAATTGAAATTTCTGGGTTTATCTATAATGATTTTCAGAAATATCCCTATATGCATAGGTGCATTTTATGTTCATCACCATTACAACAAGATACAAAATCTTTCATAATGCAAGCAATAATGGTTTATAATGCTTAGTTTCTTCATCTTCTTGCTGTGATTAGAAATACTGTGAGATGTGAGCCAGCAAAGCCTTCTAGTTATGGAAATAGTGCATAAGACAGGATTTCAGCATATAAGATTCATGTATACTTACCTGACATTATTGCTCTTCCATTACAGCAGACAGCAGTGGCCATAGGGGATATTCTGTATATATATAGGAGAATTCAAATTTAGCTTATTTTGTTACGAAAAACAGTATAGTGTATTTATTCCAATATTTTCAGACTGTGAATCCTGTGTATCTGGTCACCAGACCTGAGAATAATCATAAACAATTTGAATTAATTATGTAGCTAATACTTACACTTGTACTTGTACAGTCTCCACTGTAAAAAAAATATATCAGTCTTTGTACTTACAAGTTAAATTACTGCAGCTTTGAAGGCAGACTGAATATTGCACATTCACACCCTGCTGTTTACACCCACAGTGAGCCTGGGACTGTAGAAAATTATGTTTCATACATTAAAATGTATTAAATTGTAAAGTATTAAATAACTGACATCAATGACAACAGTACAGTGCTACATTCAAGTTTTAAACAGTCTCTGAAGTTTTAACTTAACTGTCATTTCTAACATAGAAATGAAAGCTAGGTGGTTAAGATGTGTGTGGTAAGCAGTAGCATGTAACTGTGGCAGTGTATGGGCTCAAATTGTGGTCATAAATATTTTGTACTTGTAAATCAAATGCGTAGTTGTGAACTGTAACCTTGCAACAAATTTTCTTCCTTTCAGCTGATTGGTCAATGTCATGTCACAAATTTAACAATCCAATCAGAGAACAGATGGGTTTGGCTGTCGGAGTGGTGCTTTACTGACCTTCAGTAAAGGGTAAATGCATGCCAGCGTTTTCCTTCATTACCACACAATGAAGGAAAACATTCTGTGCGTGTTCAAGTTCTGTGAATTTTTTGTCACAGGTTTACATGCTTATAGGGACCTCCAGAGTAGTGATGTGCGAGTCATGAACGAATCATTCAATACTCGAGATTCACTTTACTGACTCGTGAATCATGATTCACAATCCCAACTGACTCATTCACTGACTCATCCCTGCTGCTGTTAGCAAACTAATTTCATTAGTAGAAATATATCTAGCTTATAATTAAAATTGTGTGAAAAAAAACAACAGCCAGTTTCTTAACAAAAAACATTCCTGCTCTGGACTGGAAGAAAAAACCCAGAGTAGAAAGCTCACATGAAGACAATAGCTCCTCGGTTCACAGTAGCATCGCTCTGCTAACATCCTAACAGCACATTTGAGTTACTTACCCCCTCCCTTCCTGAGATCTAATATCCAGTGCGGAATCGTAGCATGAATGAATCGCTCAGTTCCTCTGTAGCCGGCCTCAATCAGGACTAAGGACTCACTCACCCCCTCCCTTCCGGCTCACAGCTCAAACAAGTTGAACGAATCAACTCACCCCCTCCCTCCAGTTCACAGCTTCTTCTTCATCTTCTTCTTGGTTGGCAACCAACGTTAAGGTGCATTACCGCACCCCAGCTCACAGCTCAGTGGACGCTTGCACTACATACATCTCACTCATCCCTCCCTCCCAGCTCTCAGCTGCTGAAACTCAGAGCGTGTTACCGCGGAAGAGTCGCTCCTTCACCTTAGTTGAAGTCTGATTGTCTGACTGACGCAATATAACATTCAGTCTACACTTTGTTTGTTTTGCAAAGATAACAAGCAGACTAAAAGAAAAAATATATATGAACTCAGTTCCACCGCTATATAAAACAAAAAAAAACAGTGTCTGAGTTGCATTTTTCTGCTGCAATAATGTAAGTAAAATAATCTGAAATTTGCTATTTCACTACATTATTTAGATCAGAAAATTTATATTTGACACATTTGAGGAAAATACTAATAATAAAGACCCCCAGAAAATTCTGATAAAGGTGTTTGTGTTTTTAAGGGACAGTTCATTTTGAAGTGGACTAGTAAATTTGAACGCATTAATCTGTGAACTTTATTTTTTTATTTATATTTTGGATTTTTATTTTGTTGATTCACACTTCTTTTTCTGTTTGTCAGAAATTTCATTGATATTCTATTGAAAGAAAAATAAATGTTCCCTTTAGAAATCTTAACGTTTTTGCTCTTTTTTGCTCTATGAAATAGTTGTTTTCTTTTTCAGTCACTCATCTTAGCAGTAGGATTTACATGAAAAGAGAAACAAATTAAGTTTGAGTGAAAATGTATCTTTTTTGCACTCTCTTGGCAATGACTCAGTGACTCAAATGACTCAAAAAACCTGATTTATTTTGGTGAGTGACTCATTCAAACTAAATTCAGTGAAAAGAATCAAATATACAACCACTACTCCAGAGCCTTTTCAGCGGCTCTGTGGACCTCGGGGGTCCTCTACAAACTCTTTTAGAGGATATAAAGTCAGAGATATACATGTTTTGAAACGACAAGGAGCAAGCGCATCTAGTACAGGCTGCTGCAAAACAATGACAGCGCAACAAATTTTGGATCCTTAGCTCTTAGTTAGCAGTTAGCAGCGCATGCCGCGTCCACTCTGAAAGGGTCTTTATGCTGCCTAGTGTAACTCACAGCAATGGTCTCAGGTCAGCCCTGACTTTGTGTTGAAGTAATAATGTAAGTAAAGTAAAGTAGTAATGGTATTTCTAACCACTGGTATACCACAACTTTATCCTTTTAACAGCTACCAAAAGTTAAGGGACCTAGCTTGTATGAGCCCTATGTGATATTCATATAGAGGTCCTCCAGTTTCAAACTGTATTACCCTTTCAGGACCTGAAGCTCAGTAAAGCACCCCACCAACAGCCAAACCCATCTGTTCTCTAATTGGATTGTTAAATTTGGTCAAAGTCATGTCAATTACAAGCAGCTGAAATTCAAGAAAAATTGGGTCAAAATTTGTACTCGCAAGTTGAAACTCACACACGGGCAGGGAACTTGAGCGTAGAGTTTTACATATAGCTTTTTGCTTTGTATCTGTAACCAGACTTTAACAAAAAAAAAATTGTAACTTGTGTAAATTACAAACACAAATCTTTTTTATGCACACACAAATTCTCATCTATAGATGCACAAACATAAAATTTTCAGATATTTTGGTTACAAAATCTCAGTTCACAACTTCGCATTTGATTTACAAGTACAAGATATTTATGACCACAATTTGAGCCCATACACTGCCACAGTCACATGCCACTGCTTAACACACACAAGGTTTTGACTCTTATCAATGAGATAGCATATTTATAATTGTTAAATAGTGAAGTTCATTTGCAGAAACAAGAATGAATGTATTATTATTTTTTTTATTGATTAGGTAAGAAAACTTGGGTTTGGGAAAATCAAGTTCCATATACTAAACATTTTAATCAAATAGTCCAATCACAATATTGATACTCTTAGATATTCTTTATTTTGTCACTGACATATCACTGACAACAGTACAGTGCTATATTTAAGTTTTAAACAATCTTTGAAGTTTTAACTGTGATTTCTAAAAGAGAAATGAAAGCTAGGTGGTTAAGATGCACATGGTAAGCAGTGGTATGTGACTGTGACACCTGATACCTGACAACTGACACCTGACAACTGACACCTGATACCTGATACCTGAAACCTGAGACCTGACACCAGTGGTATTTTCTGTATTTACTTCCACTTTCAAGTGCCTTATCTGAATGCTTATTAATGATTCAGATTTGTCACCAAAACGTTTTGACTCATTATCAATTAGATAAGTTCATTTGCAGAAACAAGACTGAAATTATTATTTTTTTTATTAGATTAGGTAAGAAAACTTCTGGTTGGAAAAAACAAGTTCTGTACAGTAAACATTTTAATCAAATAGTCCAATCACAATATTGATACTCTTAGATAACCAACTGACCAAAGAAAAAGCAATTATTTGTAAGACTGAGTTCTCTAAACACACTGATTCCCCCCCCCCCCCCCCCCAATTAGAAATATGTATATTCCTTTTCCAGTTAGCACATTTCATCTAGTCAAACATTCTACTATAACATAGTTATATATGCATATATAGTATTTCCTGCTTAGATTTACTGTGTTTTGTTTTGTTTTTATCTTAAAGAACTCACCAGGTGAAGATTGTTGTAGCAGTCCTTATAGCACATAAAGTAAAAGAGAAAGAAAAAGATGCAGATCAGAAAACAAAACAAAATCTGGAGGCGGTGTTTCAACTGCTGGTTGAAGCTCCTCCTGCACAGGGCGTTACTTTTAAAAAGCTTGTCTAAAGTGAGCTCATTTCATTCTAAATCTTTGACTTTTTGCACGAGTTCTCAATATAATATTAAATGTTTACAGCGTGTTTAGATATGTGTTTGTCAAAGACCTTTTTGTTACTTATAGTGACAGAAATAAAATAACCAAACAATTCAAACTTCTCATAAAATACAAACATCTGCTGAAAGCAGAATAGATTATGTTTCCAGTCACATGATAACATCTTGTGTGTCGAACTACGGTGAGCCTGTCCTTTGGTGGAGTTGCACTTTCTGAGTGCATTTGCTATTAGATATTCTGCCTACCACTGTGGTGTCATCAACAAATTTAATAATAAAGTTGGACAGGTGGATTAGCATACAGTCATGCAATAATGTATAAAACATGACTCGGCACATAACCTTGAATAACACCTATGCTCAGAGACAGGGTGGAGGATGTTTGGTTGTCCATCCTTACAGTCTGGGGTCTGTTTGGTAGAAAGTTCAGTATCCCACTACAGAATGTTGTGATGAAACAAAGATGGAGGAGTATACTAGGTGTCCTTCTGCTTCTGAGAAAAAAAGTCAGAATTCTGACTTTTTTCACCAGTTTCTATTCTCCTCAATGTGCTATGCACAGTCTAGAAATGGCAAAATATTATTCTTTCCAACGAGTTGATTTGAACCATGAAGGCTACTCCTCCTTGGGTTTTGATTTTGACCCAGGTGCCATCCACATATCTATACCAGTGGCTAAGTGCTGTCCCCTTAAAAAAGACAATAACTTTACTTTACACTCTTTTGACCATGACCTTAATGACTGAGATCCTATACAGACTGCATGAAAATCTTTTTGCTTCAAGTCTAAATTGATTTCTTTTTTTTGGCATGATGGTTTCGCAAGTGACCACTCAAACCCCTGCTGAAGTTTCTGTACTGTGTGTAAATTGGAAGAGAATCCTCAGTTTATAGTTGACAACAGAGTAAAGGTGATGTCTGATACAGTTACTGATAAATGACCAAACACTGAGCATTCCCTGGATTCTTTATGCTCTGTTGCAACTGCGCAAGCTCCATGCATTGTCTGAACCTTCAACAACAGAAAAAGGTCATACAAGTCTCAGGTGGTTTTATGTCTAATCTAAGCAAGAATCCGCATTAGTTGTTTTGTTATTATTGGGCTGTTTTTCCACTTGGATTAACCAGGCACGTACAGGACACCCAAAGATCTAATCATTGTCAGTGATAAATATCAAGTTGAGCTAATCATCCTGATCTACATGTAGAAAATGTTCACAAGATGTGATGGCAAGGATATCCCTTGCTATGCAGGGCAAGGAGCAAATGGTGGCAAAGGGCACATTGCCTTAACTAGTTGGCTTAACTAGTTGAAAACACAGAAATGTGTGGATTTTGGTCCATTATCAAAAAACTGACAGTGGGTTTAAATTAAGATGCGGTTAATAGACTTACATAGAAAAAGCGGTTTGTGTGAATGAGTGAATGAGTAAAAACTGCTGAGTCATAACCACAGAATCAAAACCTGTATATGCTTTAGGGACAAAATCAATGGGCTACAGTTCTTAATTTTTGAATTTGGTTATTTATTTCTGCATGATTGCCACAGGTATATGAAATCAAGCAGCAAACCATGGAGTCTACCTTTACAAGTTTTTTAAATAATTTCTTGTCCTAAAGAGCTCACGGCATTAGTACAAGCTGTGTTATTCCAACAGTGGTGTTTCCACCTCAAACACTCACATTATTATAATTGAGAACTGTCACTGTTCTTCCTATGTACATGTACGTTTAAAGAATGTGGCGTAACTGTCAGGTGTGTAGATTATTTGTTACGGTCTAAAAGATGATGTCTACCCTATAAAGTCTGTGAAATGAATTTTCTGAAACTGGGTTTAAATATGAAAAGACCTTTTGAATAAAGGCAGGACATATTCCCTTATTTCAAAGATTCAAAATTGAAGAAACAAATTAAATCAAGCTTTTCAACAAATATGGTTTGTATTTCACTATGAAGTGCGGTTCCATGCTTAGGTTGCCTATACTTTGTTACATTTCCTTCGCTTTAAAGTTAGATTACAACAGTCTTTTTTTCCTATCAATCAATATCCGTAAAGAGTCTTCAGCTAATGGTTGCTTTTATTTAAAGTTTACAGTGATATTTCCCAACAGTAGTACTTATTCATTGTCCCGTATTGAATCAGAATTATTTTTGGTGATAAAGTGATCATCAAAATTAACGATAAGAACATCAACTGGCTTTTGTCCAAAATATGAAGCTTACATTTTAATGTATCTCTACACAGACTACTTATCAGATGCAATAAGTATTTTATAAAAAAAAAAAACAATCAGGAACCGAAACATTTTTATCATTCTGAAAAAAGAGACAAGCAGTGCCAAAAAATGGTTATATAGTGCAATAAAGTGTTTTCTGTAAATAACAAACACATCTGAGCCAAAGACATTTTGTGCTTTTCGTGAGATTATTGACACCAGTGATTGTTTTTAAGTGGAAAAATATGCATTAATTCCTGCAGTAAAATGGCATGATGCAAATTAAATTAGATTTTTACCTAACTGATTTATATGATTAGTTTACATTCATTCATGTTTTTACTTAGCAGGCAACATTTTCTGCAGTTAAAAAAAAAAGAAAAAAAAAGATTGACAGGGATTTTAGAACAAATGAATCAATTTGTAATAATTTGAGTATATTATGTTATATGGAACTATAAGTGTCATCTATCATGCAGCTATAACAAAAGTATTTGTTTATTAAAAGCTTTAAAACCAAAAGCTATCAAAGTTTAATCAAACTGACATTCAGGTAAAAGAGCCCGTTTCATAAAATGGTGCAAGACTTATCTCCGTCAGCTTTCTGTACACATTCTTCTATCCAGTCATTGATTTGTTTATCATGTTCTAGCTGTAGTTGGTTGATATCTTCTTCATTTGGCTCGCCCTCATTTCCTATAGAAAGATTGTAATTCAGCTCATCTATTTCTTGTTCCTGTTTTTTCTTCAGTCTCTCAAAGTCTCTCTTGTATTCTCTCTTCATGAGCAGATGTTTAAGTATGATGGCGTTGCTTTTTTGTTGTTTTTGCTTCATGTCTTCCATCTCACAGTCATGCTTTGCTCTCAACGCTGCAAAATCTACTGAATATTTCTGTCTGAACTCATTGAATTCTTCTGCTTGCTTTCTGGCTTCTTCTGCAATTTTCTTCTTCATTTCCTTGACTTTTGCCTCATAGATATCCTGCGCTAATTTCCAGTCTCTCTCCTCTTGTTCTCTCCTGAGTCTATCTTGTTCTTTTATTTTGCTTTCATATTCATTTCTTTCCTTATCATATTCTTCCTTGAGCTTTATAAGCAGCGCTTGTTCCTCCTCTTTTCTCTGTTTGTCTTCTTGATTTCGTTTCTCCCACCATTCTTTGCGTTCTTTTTCCCAAGCTTCGCGTTCTAATTTCATCTCTTCTCGGTTTTCCATCAGCTTTCTGTCAGCATGCACATTTTTTTCACATTCTGATTTTATTTTCTGCTCAAGAGCTTCAAGTTTTTCTTCCCACTGCATTCGGAGTTTTTCTTCATATCTTATTGATGCTATGGTCTCCTGTTCTCTCTTTTCCTCCTCTCTCTTTGTCTTCTCTTGTTCCTGGTTAATCAGTTCTTCCTTCTCCTTCAGTACTTCTTCTTTTTCTGCTCTTTCTTGATCAATTTGTTTCTTTTTCGCCTGAATTTCTTTTTCGCCTGAATTTCTTCATCGCGTTTCCTTTGAAGTTCTTCCATCTCTTTCTCCATATCTGCTTCTTTCTCTTTTAGGATCCTCTTCATTTCCTTTTGTATGGCTGCCTCAGCTTCTTGGAACATCTCTGTAGTGTAGCAGCTGCCACCATTTTTCTTCACCATTGTTTGTACTTTGTCTAAAAGCTCTGCGACTTGTGAATGATTATTTTGATCTCTGTTGTTGAAAACATGGTATCTTCCTCCACAGTCGCCAATCAGTTTTTTAACAAAGTCATCGCTGACTTCTTCCATGTAACTCTCTATTGTTTGATCTTGAAGATCATCTCCTCTGGTGAATATAACAATAATGAAGTCTTCTGATTTCTTGCCAAAAAACTCCTTGATGAGCTCTACTGTGTCTTTTTCTTCTTTGGTAAATCGACCAATCTGCACTACCAGTAAGAACGCGTGAGGTCCTGGAGACAACAAGCTGATGCATTTCACAAGCTCCTGTTTGACTTCATGGTTGGACAGAGTCGTGTCGTACAAGCCTGGTGTGTCGACCACAGCAACTGGATGGCCATTGACCACTCCTTTTGCTTTTTTGCAAACCTCTGTCACTGACTTCATGCAGGCTTTAGAATAAAAGCATTTTTGGCCTAAAATGGTGTTTCCAGTTGCACTCTTCCCACAGCCAGTCTTCCCAATCATCACTATCCGGAGAGCATCTGGGCTGTGGTTGGGATTATCAAAGGATTCTGTCTTCTGTGAAGGGTTTCCTTTGAGTTTAATCAATCGAGGCTTAACAAGCATTTGTCTTGTGAAGCACTTAGATCCCATAGCTGTCATCTTCTCCACAGTGTGCAACACCTCAGAGACCTGCTGCTTGTCTTTGATGTTGAAGATGATGTTTCGTCCTCCACACCTCTGACAGAGCTCCTGGATGGTTCTGTTTTCACTAATAAAGTTGACAACAACTGGAACTGTGGGATCTGATTCCGCTGCAAAAAGAATCATGGTGAAGTTGATGACCTGAGATCCAAATTCATTCTGGATGATCTCTAACTCTCGCTTGTTTTCGTCACTGAGGGGTCCCACAGGAAGGACCAGGATAAAGGCATGGACACCTTCGGGATTCCAGAGAGAAACACATTGCTTTTTGCAGCTCTTTATTGCCTCAGGAGATTTTCCATACAAAGCAGGCATCTCCACCAGGGACACTAAACGTCCACACACCTGTGTCTCCATCTTAACACATTCTGAGGAGTCAGCAGGTTTACCAAACTGGTGTTTTCCTACAATGGCATTGGCTGCTGAACTCTTCAGAACTTCATATGTCCCACACAATACCAGGTTAAGAGGCGGTTTAAAAGTTGTTGTGTCAGCTTCTTCACCTCTGTTTAGATAGCCTCCTCTGTTTTCATTCACTATGCTCTCCATCTTTTCCACAAGTTCTTGAAGATCCTTTTCTGGCAGATCTTTTTTGTCAAAGTTGATTCTCTGCTGCCTTTGTCTACAGTCCTGTATGAGTCGATCCACAGCTGAAGTTTTTTTCTCCTCACTATGTGTCAAAATGACCATTGCATATTTAAAAGCATCTTGACCAAAGAATCTTAGGATGAGCTTTAGTTTTTGTCTGTCTTCTTCACTGAATTCAGAAGGCTTTACTAACAGGAGCAGAACATTTGGTCCAGGGGGGCAAAGAGCCACACACTTCTTCATTTCATGCTTCACCTTCTCTCCAGCTAAACTGAAGACATCTGAAGTTTTCACTATTGTTAGGCGTGTTTTCCTATACTGTCCTTGAGTGACTGTAGTGGATGGGGACACCTTTTGCAGAAGATCCCCAGTCAAATCTTTTTTCCCAGTGATGAAGTTGGTTAGAATTGATTTTTTACTTTGAGTCTTTCCAAAAACCAGAATCCGAAGTTCATATGCTGTAAATCAACAAAAAAGTTATTACATGTTTTCCAGCACATACATACATATTTATATCTTTTATTTCTTTTATTCTTTTATAACTTTAATGTTTTTTTTAATTATTTGTAAAAAATATCTACTCTTTACTGGGAAGTGCTCAAATAATCTTTTTAAACACTCTTATCCTTCTCCCCAAAACCACTGTGAAGGTGTGAACACCAGCCTTTTTACATTTTTGGTGCATCAAATGATAATGTGCAAAAGCTGCTTGCATGTCTCACTACTGCACAAGGGGGCACATTTAAGAAATGTGGGGAAAGTTGATGCTTTTTATAGCTGTAGTAATTGTCCTTTAGTTTGTAAATTAGAAACATGTAACATGTTTGGGATAAGTGTCAAACAGCTTCAAAGTTTGTTTCTAGATTCGGATGTTCATGTGTTTTGGTCAGGGTTGGACTGGGTCAGAAAATTGGTCCTAGCATTTTTTTTAATCCCATTATGTCCCTTCATCGTTGTCTTACCCTGTGAATTACACATTCCTTGATTTCTTTCTCACTTCTCCACAAAGCTTTGTTACTAGTTCTTGCTAGTACTACAATTAGCTGCACCGATTTTTAGTTTCTTTTTATTGTTTTCATTTTGTTTTCCAGCTCCACCTCTCCGCCATTTCTTCCTGACGAAACTTATGCGTATGCAAGATTACCAGTCCAGCCCTGGGTTTGGGTAAAGTCATAACTGTCCCTACTGCCAACATAACTAGTGTATCTAACTGTCATTCTAAGAGTGTTAACGGGAGTAAACGTGGCTTCTGGTTCTGTTAATAATTTTCTTTGTCACCTTTATCCTCCCTAACACATCCTTATTTTTTTGTGACTTTTGCCTAGCACTGGGTTTAACCTGGATTTTAGCTGTCCTCGTCATGCTCAGATACTTGCATTCTTTCTGTCTTGCTATCTGTGTTATGTTCTGATAAATCTCGCCAGACTCACCGCGTAATGAAAGAGCTTGTGATGCCATAGTGCCACTGTGATAGAAATATGAGGAATTGGGTGGTGTCTGTTGGATGAAAGAAAAAGGAAGAGAAAGTTGCCATCTAATAATAAACCATCAGACAAAAAGAATCTGAATACATGGACCTTTAGAAGAAACCTTAAAACTGGGCTCTATCGTGTGGTGGATATGATGCCACTGGAGCAGGTAGAATAAGTGCAATATCATTGCCACTATAGGATCAGCCTGTGGATAGCATGGCTACAAATATTCTCCTTATCAGATTTGATAATAATGGCTCAGGCACTGGAGTACAAAATATATGTTTTATTTAATAATTGCATAGTGTCACTACAAAAAGTTTTGACAAGACCTGATAATGTGTTGTATATGTAGTATAGTGCAGTGTAGTGGTGTGGTAAAGGTCTGTCAGTGAGTGCAATAATATTATAAGGCGGAACTGGCAGTTGTATAAAAAATGGATGTTTAAAAAATGCAAACAATCATCAGAACAGTTTGGTATCAAAAGGCTTCCAACTAAAGTTGAATTATGAAAATAAATAAAGTAAATCTAAATTATTTATTTATACTGGTGAACTTTATATGTAAATTCAGCTTGGAGAATTAAAGTCAGCTTCTTTGTACATAGGATTTAAAAACTGACATGTCTGGTATTGCTCGTATCATGTTGTCGGTGTTGGGGAGTAACGGAATACATTACCGTTACCTATTTAAAATACAAAATACAAAATATGAGTAACTGTATTCCGTTACAGTTACCGTTTAAAAAGGTGGTATTTAGAATACAGTTACTTTGTTGAAATAAATGGATTACACGGCGGTACTTCCCTGTTTCATATTGTCGCGGGTCAGGCCTGTTTGGGTTTTGTTTGACAGCTACGTTCTGTTGTTCCAGATGGCAGCGTTACGGTTGCCGTGGTTACAGGGTGACGCTTTCTCTCTGCGTGTTTCCTGGGTGAGAGAGCGACTTTTTGTTGTTGTTGTTGTGCTAAGCTAATAGGCAGAATGCTACCGGTATAGCTCGAAAGAATGTAGCATCATAGGCAGTGTAGTCCGTGCTGCAGGGAGAATGGACTGCCATACACGTTATGTGTCTATGAGCGAGGGAGGGAGAAAAAGGAAAAGTACGAGCTGTCATCGAGCAAAAACGGGAGCTGGAAGCATGTAAATATAATAATAACCACTGCAGCCAAGAAGAGTGCCTGACGAGCCCAGTTGTAAGTAAGCTATTAAGACTCGACTGTACACCGTGTTCGTGTTTTCCTCTGAAACAATAAGTTCTGTTGGAGCAGCCTTTCAACGCCTCTCTCTGTCTCTCGCTAGCAAAGTGACCCAGACAACAAAGTAAAGCTAGTTTTCGGCTACGAGCCCGACACAGAACCCGACGTGTTAGCCAGAGGTCCCTTTACTACGGTTCGGAGCCGCGGACCTTCAGTAACAGTAATAAATCACAGCAATAGTACATTCATGTAGTTGTAAACAGCATGATAATATATTAAGTAATCCAAAGTATTCAGAATACGTTACTCTCATTGAGTAACGTAACGGAATACGTTACAGAATACGTTACAGAATACATTTTGGGGCATGTATTCTGTATTCTGTAATGGAATACATTTTAAGTAACCTTCCCAACACTGCATGTTGTAGAACATTCACCCCAAAGTATAATATGAATATATACAAAATGCGGTACTTTAACTTACCTGCATTGCTGTCATACACTTAATTAATATACACAGTTGTGACTAATCTATTTAAGACCACACTCTTTTTGTAGCACAATTACAGATCTACCATGACCTAAAAAACCGAGAACAGATGCAGTTATAGGTTTTTATATTTATTGCCTTTACTCTTTGTGAATGTACTTACCGGGTGAAACTGCTGATCGTCCTCAGCGGTTTTAAATGTTCCTTTGCAGATCCAAACTGAATCAGGTCACTCGAAAGTACCTTTTATTAACAGAATTGGGAGGTGTTGCCCTGTACAAGTATGACAGCAATGTAAAGGCTATATCTGATAGAGTTAGAACATTCTCTGCATTGTTTATGCTCGGTTGCATCTTAGCATAAAGAATTTTTCTTTCAGTTGAAATCTATCATAAAGGCTCCATCCACCGAGTGAGTCTTGATAAACTAAAACATACAGGACATGTAAAGGTCTTATCTAAGACTCCAATCACTGATGACTATTTCCTGTTTGATGAGTGTCAGCTCGAGTCACGTCGCCACTCTGGCTTACAGCTAGCAAATGTTTACTAAAATATTATTGAGAGTGCTTCACTTGCTACCCAAGGCAATGAGCAAACCATGGGCCAAAAAAGGGGCTTAACTTGTCTAACTGAAGGGAAGGAAACTGAAATCTGTAGATTTTGGTCCATCGGTAAAATACCATGCGCGCTGTAAGATCAAGAGTTCTAAGAAAGGTGTTCTAAAAATGTTCTTTTTCTAAAACATCTCAAATGTGGTTAATGTCCTGTATTTTTTGTGTTTTCAACTGAATCTACACTAGTGTGTCAAAACAGCAACCATTTAATTTGGTTTATATTTACAGAAAATCGATAAAGTTTTAGGATTTTAGGGAGCAAATACTTGTGAAGGTCAAATTTGCCTCAGAACACTAGACTAGAACACATTCATATAGATGGTTTTACTGTCGGATGAACTGAATTGATACAAAACCTGATGAATGTAAAACAAAGCTGAATCAGTCGGTCAGTCTGTGAGGGAAGGGGCTTCACTCCCCGTTCAGCAGGAACTGCAGAGGGTCTACAAAATAATCTGCAGTGACCTCTTCTCCACCAGTGCTTCAGAAGTATCCAGTTTGCAGCCAAACACACACAGAGCCAGACCTCAGAACCAGCTATCATTATAAAAACATGCCTTAACCTGGCATGCCACCCCCATCTGGGTGCCATGATTTAACTGTGATAACTTAAGATACTACAGAAATTTGAACTGGTTTTGGTTTCTAAATTGATACAGCTCTGCCATTTAATTCAGCGAACCATTCTTTCAACCAAATGATACTTTGTAAATCTATGTGTATCATCATTTGATTTAGTTCATACTTTTACTACCACAACTGTTTCCTAGTTAAAAATAATTTGACCCATAGGAGTTGGAAAGTCCTGCTAAAATTATTTTGTATTAAATAATAAATAAACGGCCAAACCTAATTCACAGTTAATGCACATTATATTACTTGGATTTATGGGTGTAATATACACTATAATATTAAAAGCATTGGTGTCATATCGTTTAATCTTTGAATTTAGGTGTTTATCATTATGTTGCCATGTGTGTATGGAATTAAGCACTTCAAGCATCAAGCAGTCTTCACAAACATTGTTGAATATTAGTCTAGGGTTAAGGAATAGGGTTGTTCTAAAGACCTCACTGAATTTGAGCATCAACAGTTTAGTTTATGTGAAATGTATGCCCTCCTAGATATCCCACAATCAGTTATAAGTGGTATTATAAATGGTAAAGTGGAAGCAACTACAGTAACTCAGCCACAAAGTAGCAGATCACATAAAGTAGCCTCTTGTGAAATTAACAGCAGTTGTTATGTAGGTATAATATTTAGGTGGCCCAGTACTTTTGTCTTAATAGTGTTTCCTCTTCAGTTCCATTTTTCTTTTATGTCATGTTGTTGAGAGTGTACAAAAACTTTTGGATTATACGAATTGACCCGAATTCATTTATGATATTTTATACCACTCTTGTTTATTGGGCGTGGATTGGAGAACATCTGAGTATATCAGTATCTGTGGTAGTCATTAAATGAGCAGTGTTTGAAGTTACAGGCCTACTTAGGACTTGTTGCAGTAATTAAAAGGTTCACAAGATGAAAATGTTATTGTCAAAGTTCAACACTGGAACTAAAAACCCAAACTGAAAACAGGTCAGCTGGAAAAAACCTTTATCAGGAGAGTTTGAAAGGAGTGCTCTGTTCAGCTATTACAGCAATGAAATGGCTATGGTTGACTGAGAAAAAACATTACTGACATATTGCTCATTACTGATGTCCTGTGAGTGACATTGTGATATTATCATGCAGTCAGTCAACAAAACTAATTATAAATGAATTCATTTGAGCTTACATTTTGTTGCAGATGATGTTTTTGGAAACATGTAACCACTTGACTACTTATTTGCGATATTTGTCAGGACAATATATAACCATGTAACCCAAATGTCTATTAATTTGTTGTTACCATTGGTTTTATTTTTAGTGTGTTCATGCTTTTAAACTTGTGAAGTACTCTTTTCTTCCTTTAATCACCCAGGACTAATATCCTATCACTAATATCCTGAATATCTCAGCTGAGTCTTTCAGGTATTAGCCTTGAGATAAAATTTATAATGAATGTGTTGACTACTTCCTTGTGAGTCACTACGTCCTATCTCTTATTTAATGCCAGCACTGAACAAAGTTGCCCTTTTGCTACTAGAGAAGTAATATTATCAGATCACTAAACATTTGTCTTTCATCTCTGTGAGTTGTCAGACCAGTGGACAAATCGTAAAAATGAAACTCAGTCTTATCACATTCCTTTATACACATCGGCGTAACACCCACAAACAGTCCACCATATGTACTGAATGCCTTGACTTTAGAAATCAAAACCATGTGATGCTTTACAAGCAGTTTGCCATTATAACACAAAGTGGGCAATTGAGCCAATAAAGCTCATAGACTTAATAAAAAAGAGTGACACATCACACAAAAAAGTTTGAGAATATAATTTTATAGAAATCCTTAATAGCAAAAATGAGATATGTAGCATTCTTGGTATTCTGAAGTTGTGGTGTATATCTATGTCCCAGTGGTCATTAAAATTACTGTTATAGCTGCCATGTGGCAACACTTGCTTGTAGAAGGACTTTTTAATGGGTGTAACCACCTATTATAAAGCTTTTATTTAGCTTTAGGTTGTCGGGGGTAAGTGCTGGATATTGTTTCACACTGCACAAATTATATCTATATCTAGATTCTATAAAGGAAATTAACCTTGGTTTTTGTTTTGTTTGTTTTTTTTACTTTGCATTCGCATTTTATGGGAATAAACTGGGAATATGATCTTTTAAGAACGAACTTAAAATCAAGCACGTTTTATATTCACTGTGTTAGGAACACTAACTTTTATCTTACTATAGCTCCCAACATTGTTATGCACTCTTTCCGGTTGACCCCACTTCTGTTTTTATGGGCAATGATTCTTGTGAATAAACCAACTCTGCCACATCAATTATTACCATTCCTACTGAGTCCTGTAATATTAGGACTTTGCTGCCAACTGGTGGTAGACAAATTAAAATGGAGATGGTATTGGCGTGAGTAGATCAAGCCTAAGTAATAAAGCAGGTCAAATAAAAAATATTTTATTACAATATTCTTAACTGTCCTTTTACTTTGGCTAAATATTGCCAAAAATATGTCTTTACACGAGCAACCCTGACCAAAAAGCAATCATTGGGAGATACTATGCACTAAACTTTGTTGATGGTTTTTTGAAGTGATCTTTTAAGTGAACACCTATAAAGTAAAGTACTGGACATATTGTACCAACAGGTCTGTACAGCTGTTCAGCTAAGGAAAAATTGTGTTTTTGTGCACTTTTTGCATGGATCTAAAGATCTTCATTATCTGCAGAGTTGAGTTATTTTCCCTGAGAACTGGCTTAGGTGTAGTAACAAAGTGTCCCAAAACCCCATACTTTATGGGGCTTCATTTTATAACTCTGCTTGTCCATTGGTTATTTTAAGTGATGTAAAGAACAATGCCTATAGTCTGTTTTTGATGTAAACTCAATTGCTAACATATTAAGTAGTCACTAAACAAAAGGAACAACCTAAATCTAATTATACATTTAGGTTGTTTCTCAGTTATACTGAGTATGCAGTACAGTGCTAACCCCGAAACTGTTCACAAACTTTACCTAAAATCAGAGAAGAGAATTGTACCAGTATGATATGTTCAAAATCTGGCTTTTAAGTAAGTCACATTTAACACAAGTGTTCCAAACTTAAGCCTATTCCTTTCCCTGGAGACTGAAATGTACTGAAACAGTGACTGTGTTCGCCTACAGCTCTATCCGGTCGTTAAGTGATGATGTGACGAATCCTACTTCCGGGCCTAAAGTAGTCTGCGTTTAATATGGCTTTTGTGTTGTTAACATGTTTAATATTATATATTTTCTTCTATTTAATCTCAAAAAGCTCCTAAAACAGTCAGTGATCACTGTTGACCTCCCTCGGCTTTTATTAACGCTAATCATTTATTTAAGATTTTAAAACCTTAGGATGTAACTACAGCCCAGCCCATGCAGCAGTATATGAATGACTAACCTCGTATTGTGGATGGATTATCTCAGTTGTTCTCCTGGCTGAAGTTTGGTCCTTTTACAGCATCCTGCCATGCGATTACATTTGTTCCTGACCACCGAGAACCCTCATGTTAACTTTTATCGAGTGGAAAAAAAGTTAGCTTGTTTATATTATGCTAACATAGCTGTGTCGCTAGCGGTCACGTAGCACATCATTATATACCAGCTAGCCAAACTTCAGTAACCCTACAAACGTCACTGATGTTTAGTTTTCTGTCTTCATTTATGTTGGAAGTGATAACAGAGCTGTACGTTTTAATTTGTTTCCAAAGGATATGCTATATTGTATTTAGATAGAAGCTAGCGAGCTAACTTCCTGCTAACTTCTAACTCTGTTAAATGTCATAAATTCCGTTTTCATGGATGCTTGGATGGTAAACTCAATTGTTACACCTGGTAGAGCAGAACGCTGATCATTTTATTAAAGATGAAAGACTTTAGACAGTTTTTCAACTCTCAGTAATGCCATAGTGATCGTTTGATATATGGACCTGCAGCGGATTTTATGCCCAGACACAGCTAGTGACGTCAGACTTAACGACCGGATAGCTATAGAACTTTCTAGCAGCACAGGAGTGCTTTACCGTAAGCACAAAAAGGAAATTAAGTCATATGTGATGTAATGTTAGTCCAACCAGAAACAAACCAAACAACTTAATTATTGGTCAAAGCTAAAAGCACAGTGCCTACATTAAATCTTTTTACATATTGCTCATCCTTGTGTGTTCCATAGTGAGTGGTTTCTTTATATTCTTACACAAGAAAAAAAATATGTCATAGGCCGTTTTCATCTCTACTGCAAACCATTTCTTGGCAATTAGGAAATCTATATTCATCATGGGGTTTTAATGTGGGACACTGACAATGACTATGTTTATATGTAGAAACGTACATATGGAAACTTGTTTTCTTTTTCTTTTCTTTCAAAGGAAATGGCCTCCATTAAACACTCATTGATGTGATAACTTCAAATGTTGCTCACATCCAAGTAATCATCACTAAAGTGTCATCATATCAGCATATCAATGTAAAAAGTCATAAGATGGAACAGTTTTTTTCTGTGGCTTTCCTCACGTGTTCCTGGATCCACTCATTTATTTCTTCGTCGTGAGCTTTCTGTAGTTCATCAATTTGTTTTTGCTCTGGAATATACCGTTTGAGCTCGCTCATTTCTTCTTCTTGCCTCATCTTCATTAGGTCAAAGTCCTTTTGATATGCCTTGTTCCTGCGCAACTGTTGAATCATTAAGTCGTTGGTTTTTTGTTGCTTTAGTTTTATATTCTCAACTTCCCTTTCATGCTTAGCTACCACAACTGCAAAGTCAGTGGTGTATCTCTGTCTGAATTCATTGAAGTCCTCCGCTTGTTTTCTGGCTTCCTCTTGATTTTTCCTCCTCATCTCCTCCACTTGCTTTTCTAAGTTTTGTTGCAATTCTCTCCATTCTTTTTCCTCCTGTTCTTTTCTGAGTCGATCCTCTTCTTTTCTTCTGCATTCATGTTCTTTTTTTTCTTGCTCATATTCAGCTCTGAGTTTTTCCAGTCGTGCTTGCTCCTTCAGTCTCAGTTGTTCTTCTCGAAGTCGTTTTTTCTCCCACTCTTTTTGTTCGTTCTCCCAAGCCTCTCTTTCTTTTTGTATTTCTTCGCTCCTTTGGTTTACATATGTAGCTTCTTCCGGTTTGGATCTAATTTCTTTCTCTTTCTGTACCCACTGTTGTTGCTGAATTTCTTCCCTCCGTTTCCTCTCTTTTTCCTCTTCTGCTCTCTTTTCCTCCATCCTTTTCTTCTCCTCCTCCTCTTTCTTAATGCGTTCTTCCTTCTCTTGCAATGCTTTTTCTCTTGCAGCTCTTTCTTGTTGAATTTTTAGCTGTGCCTCTTGGAGTTTCTTTTCATGTTCTTTCTCAAGGTCCTTCTTCTGTCTTTCTATCTCTTCTTCTTTCTTCTTCATAATCTTCTGCATTTCCTTCTGAATTGCTGCCTCTGCCTCTTTGAACATTTCTGAGGTGTAGTAGCCGCCACCATTTTTCTTCACCATTGACTCAATCTTGGTGAGCAGCTGACTGACTTGAGAGTGGTTACCTGGATCATTGTTATTGAACACATGGTATCGTCCTCCACAATCAGCTGTCAGCTTTTTTAGGAATCCTTCGCTGTCTTCTCCTATATAACTCTCAACTGTTTGATTTTTTAGGTCATCTCCTCTGGTGAATAAGATAATGATGAAGTCATTTGAATTCTTGCCAAAAAAGTTTTGGATGAGCTCCACAGTTCTTTTTTCCTCCTCTGTAAAACGACCGACCTGCAGGACGAGTAAGAACACATGAGGTCCGGGAGCCAACATTGTGACGCATTTCACGAGTTCCTGTTTAACATCATCGTTGGACAGACTTGTGTCGAATAAACCAGGTGTGTCCACCACAACAACAGGGTGCCCATTAATCTCTGTTGTTTCCTTTTGGCAGAGCTTGGTTACTGATTTCATACTGGCTTTCGAGTGGAAGCAGTCCCTTCCCAATATAGTGTTTGCAGTGGCACTTTTTCCACTTCCAGTCTTACCAATCAACACGATTCTGAGATGATTCTGAATTTCTTTTTGTGGAATTTGTCCATTTTTCGGAATTTGTTCTTTTTTCGGAATTTGTTCTTTTTTCATATTTTTTTCAAAATGTATCTTCTTATTCAGTTCAGACATTACTTCAGGTTTCAATCCCTCCTGTGAACGTCTTTGGCGAGGTCTTGGAATCATTGTTATTTTGAAGCCTGTTGATGCCTTACCTTTCATCTTTTCTACAGCATCCAATAACTGAGGGATCTGCTCTTGGTCATTGATGTTGAAGACAATGTATCGGCCAAAAAAGCTCTGAACAAGTTCTTGGATTTCTCTATTAGTTTTTACATAGTTAACAACATCTGGGTGTGTAGGATCTGACTCCACAGTAAAAAGGATCATGGTGTAGTTGTCAATTTGGGATCTCAGTGTATCTTTGATAGTCTTCACCTCTTTCTTGTCTTCACTGGTTGGAGGATCCAGCGGTAGAACCAAGATGAAGGCATGGACACCCTCTGGATCACAGAGGGAAATACTCTTGAATGCTTCCTTCTTTGTTTTCTCCTGAGGTTTTCCACAGAGAGCAGGCAGCTCCACTAGTGAAACCAGACGACCGCACACCGCAGCCTCATTTTTAATACACTGAGATGATTCAGATTCTACTTTTCTTTCTCCCAGGATGGCATTTGCAGCTGAAGTTTTGCCAACTCCAAATCTCCCAAACAGCACCAAATTCAAAGGTTTTAGTTTTTGGCTTTGAGGTACTTCCGTACTGGCCTGAGGGTTTTCATTCTGTTCCGGGTTTAAAGGAGGAATTAAACGTGGACTTTGCAGGTTTTCCTTATCATACAGTTCCAAATTCAAAGAAGACCTTAGATTAGGAATTTGAGGCTCTTCAGTTCCATGTCCAGATTCTTCTTGTGGTTCTTCTACTAGGTCAGCAGTCTCTGTAAAGTTCAAATGTCCTCCCCTGTTGTAAGCCACAATTTTTTCCATCTCTCCCATCAGTGTTTCACGATCTGAGTCACAAAAGTCTTTTTTGTCAAAGTCAAGTGTGTAATGCATCTTGCTGCAGTTCTGGATAAACTGATCTATTGCTGTATTCTTTGCTTCACCCTTTTGTGTTGTGATGACCATAGAGTATTTAAAGGCATCACCACCAAACAAGCACAGGATGGACTTCAGAGTGCGTCTGTCATCCTCAGTGAAATCAGAAGGATTGAGTACGAGCAGGAGAACATTTGGTCCAGGGGGGCAACGGGCCACACACATCTTCATTTCAAGTTTCACTTTTTTCGCGGGCAGACTGAAGAGGTCTGTGGTTTTTGCCACTGTTACAGGTATTTTTCTCCATTCTCCTTGGGCTATAGATTTCTTCGATAATGTTAAACGAATAGGATTCTTTTTCCCTGTGATGAAGTTGCTTAGTGCAGTCTTTTCATTATCATTCTTCCCAAATATGACAATCCTGAATTGAGATGCTGTAGAAAAACACAAAAGACATATTAAATGCCATATTGTTCCAATTTGCTTAGTGTCATAGTTGTCTTTTAATTTTGTGTTTTTGTCTTGCATTGATCTAGTGAAGCTGTTTAATGGTAGGGGTCTTCCTGTCATACAAAAGCTTGCATTTGTTAAGTCTGTATCTCCATTTGGTGTCACTTTAAGGTTTTCATTTTTTAAATTAATTGCAGCTAGTCATGAAACATCCCAACATGGCAAAAGCACGGTGATAAGATGTTGAAAAGATGTGTTTGCAGATGTCTAAATAACAGCAATACGTGATTGGTTTTTTTGTACAGTAAACACAACCCACGTTTCAATGACCGGTTGTAGGTTTACAAAGATTTAATTGATGATCAAATTTAACCCATGGATAACACTCCATAGATACCTATTGCTCTGTGGGACAGTAAGGTTGCCACCACTCTATATTGTAATCAATAGTTATTATTGATCTCGAACTCTCTTCCACAACATGTCTTTGTCCCGTCTTCCTCCACTCACCCCCACCCAGTCGTGGCAGATGGCCGCCCCTCCCTGAGCCGGTTCTTTTGGCAGTTTCTTTGTATTGTAAGGGAGTTTTTCCTTCCCACTGACACCCAAGTGTTTGCTCATAGCGGGTCATCTGCTTGTTTGGTTTCTGTTTCTCTGTCTTTACCTTACAATATAAGGTGCTATTAGGACATTGTTGTTATAATTTAGTGCTATATAAATAAAACAGAATTGAAAAGTTAGGAGGGTTCTGGTGAAAAAAACCCAAGGATCATCAGGAAAAAAAGAGCTGCTAAACACAATGCACACATGCACACACTCACACAGTAAAGTGTCTGTTGGTGGTCCAAAAATACCTGTAAGCTCACATTCCTGGTGAATGACTTTACAGTGAACTACTTGCTACTTGGATAATGTGTAGAATGAAAGATGTCATCGTCTTTCAACTCTTTTGGGAAGTCTTTCAGTGTTTAATAAATATTCAAACTCATGGATCTGTTACTTAAACATCTTTAAGTGTTGCTAGCTTGTATTTAATTTCTCAAATAGCAACCATCCTGAATGCAGGGATATTTTTGGCCATCTGCTGGAC